>NC_056741.1:1799208005-1799330505 GCF_019279795.1 Protopterus annectens | reverse complement strand
TGGAAAACAGTGGTTAACACAACATTACTATTCAGATATCAGATCATGGTACATGACACTTTTAATATTAGTTAATCTTGTGTCTTATAGAGGCACTAACATTGTCAGATGAGACTTGATTGTTTAATGCTTTCAGAGCTATACTTGCTATGCATAACCTGTACACATTTCAAATCATACCATACCAGAGTAAACACATCCAGTCCAGGGTTTTGAATTTTATTGACAGGCAGTTACAGTTTTATTTATATATAACCTATATGAGACTATTACTGTAATATTGACTGCTTTATTCAGTGAAAACCATACCCATTTTTAATACTACCAGGTGACATTCTACTCCTTTATATTTATTTGGTATGAATACTTCAGGCTAGATTGTTACTCACCAGCCTCACAACACAGCCTTTGCAATCTGCTGGCATGGGCTTCCTGGTTCGCAGCCCACTCAGCTGGAGCTGTAATGAAGATAGAGAAAGATTTATGCATACCTATCCATCACATACATAGGCTGGACTTCGGTAAACAGTTGTCGATATGAATACTTACACATGCCAGGGACATCACCCGTCTGCCATGCTTTTTGGACCCACTGGTCCAAGATTTCCCTCTTCCTCCGCTTCAAGTCAGCATAGTGGTGCCAGACCTGCTCACCAGTCTGAGGGATGCCAGTGGCACTGGTAAGGTCACAGGTGAGACTTTTCCAGGCCTCATCTTTATATTGGGAGCCCTGGTACTGGTCCTGCAGCAGTCTCACATCATGTTTTTTAACAAGGAGTCCTACTATGACCTTGGACTCTTGTATGCCCCAACGCTGTGCCTGAAAGCACATGCCCTCTCCAACACCTGCCATACTGCCTACAGTGGGGAGCTATAAACAGTTATGAGCTGTATTCCCACCTACGTGTTTAAATATGGCCGATTTCTCAACCTTTTCCTTGATTGGATGGTTTTGAATATGGTGAGCTAAGCAAAGCTATGGAAAAACCTGCTTAGCTAAGGTTGGCAGTGCTTAAGGGGGCAAGTTCAGCATTGCTTACCAATGGGCAAATCAACTTAGTTGGGCTACTCATTGCTTAGCATTCATATTTACAAAATGCTTACACCCGGACAGCATAGCTGTACAATGCTTAGTATTTCATATGTTTTACTTTATGGACTACAACCTGTATGGGATTAACTCATCATTCCTGACATATTATAAATTTCTTTACCTTCCCTGACATCCCCCAATGTGCTTTCATTACATTTATTCTTGTGTGACTATACTGTATGGGGCACTTGTGTTTATATGGGGGTTTCACAACTTTATTACACTGACACATCACATCTGGACATACTACACTACTCTGCTTAACAAATATGTGTTATTTACTACCTAATTATTAAAAAAATAAATTATGTACTGCTTTCACATGTAAAATGCTAATTGACTTTATTGGGGATCGAACCGGGAATGACTACTTGCAAAGTAAACACTCTAACTACTTCACTATTTCCACGTTTCTATGTTTTGGAGTATATACCTATTTAACAACTTATGATGTGTAAGCTAGGCTGAGCAGAACTGCGACATGTGCACACCTACTCAGCTATGCTTAAACTTTATTGGGGACTGAAAAAAATTAAACTGTTGTGTTTTATTTTTGCACTGTAGGGGTATGTACATTGATTTCTGCAACATTATCTGTGGGGGGCTGTGCTTTTACAATGGTGATGACATGGCAGGCTTTGCATTTGAGGTATGCTCCACAGACGCGAACAGTGTCACACACTGCCTAGATATTTGAGTTACATTTTTGGTCCATTTTTCATAGAATTGTGGCTTTTGTGTGGATTAGTGGCAAATCATTAAAGATTGCAGTTAGAAAATACTGACAGACATTTGCGTTTTAGACTTCATACCCTTCAGCACATTCATGCTAATGCATAACCTGTTAGTCTATCAACTTAAGTCTGTATGAGCCAGACTTTTATTTGCTTTCTCCAGATTTTCTACTCTAAGAGGTTGAGAGGAATTTTATGGACACTCTCGCCACCATTACATTGCTGTACAGCAATTATTGTGTGCAGGGGGCATGTGTATTGTGAGAACACTGCTCTCAGACACACCCCCTACACTCGCACACAGATCCATGTACATTTTAGAGCATGGCAGTGCGCCTTCATACATATGCATGGTGCACTGCCATGCTGCACGGGAACAGTCCCTTCCATGCACGGACGTTTGCTGAATCCCAGTAGTGTTCTTTAGGAAAATGATTGCTGTGAATCTAAAGGAATATTGCTTTAAAAATGACACGTTAGTGGCGTCATTTCCTGTTTTTAATTTTTGGCGGACTATATAAGTTAATTTAGTTATTGTTTTAACTGTCTGAAGAAATTTGGTGTAAACTAAATGAAAGTGCTCATGATAAGTGTATTTTAACTTGGAAGATTAATTAAACAGTCAAGTTTTAGCTGCTACCGTGCTCCACACTGAGTGATTTTTATTTTGGTGTATAGTTTAGTATTTTGGTGTTTACGTTTTATTACTTTACAAATGAGTTAGGCATTTAAAGCAGTATTTTTAAAAAGGACATTCAAAGATTAACATTATTTCTAATAAGGGTATGGTAAATGCAGGTTTGTTTATGAAGCAACAAACATAGGTATGGTTAATTATTCTATAGAGCTAGCCCCTAATGGAAAATGTAATTGTAACACCAAAAGGGTTTATATATTTAGCAGGTCCTCTTCACTATCAAAATGCCACATCACCGACTTTCATATTAGCGAGCCAATAACACTGAAAAGACAGATCACTGACCACTCGGAACACAGATGGAAAACAGACAGTAAGGAAGTGCTTGGCCAGCATGTTGACGTTTGCCCCTTACCTCCATGCAATCTTGAAGTTGGTATATTTAGTTATGGGGGTGCCCCCCAAGTGAATTTGTTTTGTTTGCTGCCATTGTTGTGTGGTTGTTGTGTTGGCCAACGGGTTACTCACCATCCATTTTCCATCAGTGTTTTGAGCTGTTGGTGTTCTGTCGTTTCAGTGTTGTCGGCTCACTCATATGAAAGTCGTATTTTGGGAATGTGTAGGGGATCCATATTTAACACAGTGCATTTCATGCCCAACATTTTGTATCAAGAAAATGGAAAATGCATTAAAAATGATGATTTACTCATATGTTTATGCAGTTAAAAAGGTCGACACCAGAAATGTTCTATGTAGGCATGCTAATGTGTGTAAAGTGTTTATAAAATTTGTGGTTTTTAATTTTAGAAAGAATACCTCTATTTGCTAGAGGAGGTAATTAAGCAGTTTATTTTAAGGAAAGAGAACTAAACTGGCAACTGTTGCTAGAGGCATCTAAACTGCCATGATTCATAGGTTCATAGGTAGGTACTAGGCTATTGGCCCTGGGGCCTATACAAGCCCAGCCAAAAAGGTACCCTGGCTTTTGCCACCCAAGAAAATTATTTTCCTGTGCCACTGTCAAACAGAGCCACAGAGGTGATCTTCCTATTTCCCATCCAATCATCAAGATTTTTCTTGAAGAGTGCTAATGAGGAGTTTTGTTTGATATAGATAGGTAGTTTATTCCAAAGTATGGGGAAGTCTCTGGGACAGGAATCTACTCCTCTG
This sequence comes from Protopterus annectens, assembly GCF_019279795.1. Lineage (NCBI taxonomy): Eukaryota > Metazoa > Chordata > Ceratodontiformes > Protopteridae > Protopterus > Protopterus annectens. Next base: position 1,799,326,871 of record NC_056741.1, on the reverse strand, counting down.
GCATGTTCTGTTTTTGTGGTGACAAGATTTAGGTCCCTAGAGCGTGTAGCTCGGAGGGATTGGGATTTCTTTAAGTGGAGCATGTCCAACAGCTCTGGGTTTGACATAGCTTTGTATGTTAGGCAGAGATCACCTCTGAGTAGGCGATATGTGACGGAGTAAAGCTGGAGTTTTTTGAGACGGTCTGTGTAGGGCATCTGTTTGAGGCCGGTAATCCTCTTTGTGAGGTATTTCTGTAGCCTTTCCAATTGTTGTAGATGTCTTGTGAGGTACATACCAAAAGAGGCGTTGTACTCTATAATGGGTCTAATGAGTGATGAGGAGAGGGGAACAATGACCTCTTTTTTCTGGATGAGAAACCTTTTGTGATGAGGTGTGCCATGTAGAAGGATTTCCTGACTACTGTGGCGATGTGATTATCAAAGGAGAGACTACTGTCTACCTGTGTCCCAAGGTCTCTTATCACACTTTCAGTGTTAAGTATACTACCGCCTATGTTGTAGTTCATGGGTACAGAGTTTTTACCAAAGGGGATGACAATGCACTTTTTGGCATTGAGCTTGAGGCCATGGCTTTGACACCAGGCATCTGTCTCAATGAGGCCCTTTTGTAGGATGTCCACATCGTTAGGAGTTTCGAATATGGCTCCTAGTTTGCAGTCGTCTGTGAACTTCATTAGCCAAAGACTTTCTATGTTAGTCTGTACTTCAGAGAAGTAGATACCAAACAGGAGAGGGCCCAGGACTGAACCCTGTGGTACTCCACTTGTCACTGGTCTAAAGTCGGATTTGGAGTCTGCTACTTTCACAGTGTGGGTTCTGTCAGTGAGCAGGTTGGCAACCCATCTTGTGACGTAGGGATTTATACCTAGTTTAGTGAGTTTATCTATAATTCCAGAGTGGGGGATGATGTCAAAAGCCTTGGCAAGATCTAGATAGGCTGTGTGAACCACCTTACCCATGCCTAGGGCTTTGGTGACTGCTTCAAAGAAGTCTATCAAGTTTAGGAGACATGATCTGCTTTTTACATACCCGAACTGGGTGGGGTCCAGAGTTTGGAGATTACCCAATGTCTTTGTTTATGAGTTCCATGATGATACTTTCCATGGCCTTGCAGACTAGGCTCATCAGGCTAATGGGGCAGTAGTTCCCGGGGTCCGTGGTGGCTCCCCCCTTGTGGAGTGGGATAACCATCGCTGTGCGCCATTCAGCAGGCACAAAGCCTGAGGTGAGGCTATGATTGAACATGGTACTTAGGTGGGGTGCCAGTTCATTCTGTAGTTCATGTAGAACACAGCCTGGGATGTTGTCTGGTCCCATGGATACTGTGTTCTTGGCTTTGGAGAGTGTGTTTTTTAACTGTGCAGCCATGATTACAGGAACTTTGCATTATTCCGGTATAGAGATGGGCCCTTTAGGGGGTGAGAGAGAGGTAAAGTTAGCACTGAACCTATCTGCCAGGATGTTGGCAATATCAGTTGGTTCTGTATATTTAGTGCCATTGTGCTGTAACTCAGAGCAGATCTGAGTGTTGCCATTAAGATTCTTGACATAGCTATAGAATGCCTTGTGGTTGTCTTTAGAATCAGGGGTGATTTTGTTTTCATAACTAGGTTTGGAGAATTTTATCAGGGATCGCAGCTTCTTACTGAGGCTGACCAGGGAGCTCCTCCACTCATGGGATTTTACTCTCTTTTGCAACAGTTTCTTCCTTCTGTTGTACAGTTTGTTTATGGCAGGGGACCACCAGATTGGCTTCCTTTTTTAGAGGATAGTGTCTTGGTTCTGTTCGTGGATAGCACGATCCATGTACTTATGTAAGTGCTTATAAAGTGCAATTGTGTAGGATTCAGTAGTCATAACTGTATTGTCCATCTGCATGAGTGTCATGAAGTTCACCACTTCTGTCTTAAGAAGCATGAAGTTGGCTTTGGAGATATTTTTTACCATGGTTTCCTTAATGGGGGGTGGGGGCAGGATGTGGATATCTAGGGTAATTAGCTTATGGTCAGATTGGACCAATGAGGAATTGACTTCAGGTGTGGAACACTGGTCACTCATGTTGGAAATGACTAGATCTAGGATATTGTTGCTCCTGGTGGGGGTGCGGATAAGTTGATCCAGGGCATTGGAGTTTATGAATTCCAGAAAGCGTTGAGTGAAGGAGTTGGTACATGAGTAGTTTTCCCAGTTAATGGTGGGGTAGTTGAAATCGCCCATTATTAGGGTGTTTGGTTGAACCCTAATATTTTCCAGTACATCAAGAAAAGAGGAGTGGGAATCCTGGAGCATGGTGGGTGATCTGTAGCAAGCTACAATTTGGATTGCAGTTTTGCCCAGAGTTAGTTGCACTTGGATAACCTCGGCTGCATTATGCTGAGCAACTAGCCTGGAGGTGTGCATATCCTTAATGAATATGGACACACCTCCGCCTTTGGTGTTCCGGTCCAGGTTACATGGCCGAAAAGTGTGGTAAGAATTGTAGCCTGGTATTGCAGGTGTGCTGTCTGGAGCCTTGAACCAGGTCTCAGTTACTGCACAGATATCAATGTTCTCCATTTTAAGGAGTGCCTCGAGTGAGTGCATTTTGAGATTTAGACTTCTAGCATTGAGTAGCATCACCCTCAGTTTTTGCTTGCCTGTTCCTGTTACGGTGGTGAATTTGTCATTTGAACCTTGCCTAAAAAAGGCACTATAGGGGCGACAAGAACCTTAGTCAGTATCCGGAATCTCAAGGGTGACAGGTGCAGGCCATCTCTGGCAAAGCATCGTGGTCTGTCGACCATGTCATCCCAGGCAGATAGATACTGGATCCCTTTAGAATGGCACCAGAAGCTTAGCCAATTGTTGAAGTCAATCATTTTGTCCTTGAACTGTGGCATCATTCTGGGTGATGGCAGAATGCTACTCAGGGCTAGGGTCATACCTGCCTGGGCTACAAGATCGGAGAGCTCTTTCATGTCTCTTTTCATGTAGTCCAGGGAGGTACATCTCAGGTCATTCACACCAACATGGACAATGACGGAGTCATATTTGTACTTGTCGTGGAGTGACCTGAGTGTGTGGGTTATGTGGCGGATCCTGACACCTGACAGTAACCTTCTCCTTGTTTAGCCTGGTGAGTGGGACATCAGTGTGTCTGACTATAGAGTCACCTATGACTAGTGTGTTGGGTATGTTGTTTTGCCTTATTGGCTGTGGTTGAGTGGCACACTGAGTCTGCGGGCTATGTGTCATTTGGGTTGTGTTGGGGTGGTGGAGGTTGCTTGCATTTCTGCTTTGGAGGTCTCTGTTGCTTGAGCAGATTAATATTGAGAGCCTCCGTGAATGTTTTTGTGTTTCTATGTGTGGATTTTGGTGGCGTAGATTTAGTGAGACTATGTGATGAGTGTGGTGTGGTGCAAGTGTTTACCTTCTCCTCCTGACTGTCAAGTTCAGTCTTGATTGGAGAGAGCTTTACCTCCAGTTTGGCTAGATAAGTGCATCTTTCACAGGTTGTAGTGTTGGGTGGTAGGAGGACAGGGTTGTCTGTGTACATGAAGCAATTTCTACATTGCCCCAAGATGCCCAGATTCCTCAGGTAGACAGGAGAGAACACTGGGAGCTGACCCTTGGACATGCCTGAATAAAAAACTATTATACTATAAGTGTGGAAAGTGAGTACAAGAGCTGTTTTTCTCTAAGCAAGTGAGGAAAGTAAGCATCAAAGATTCATTAATAAAACTTCTAGTGACTGCATTAGTTCTGAAACAAGCTAAGTGAAAAGATAGTTAATGTTTTTAACATAACTTTTAGTAATAGATGTGTTAAAAAACTAAAATTATTTTATATATATATATATATAGAAAATATTGGCGTATGCTATTTTTCTTAGTCTTTGGGGTCATTTTTTTATTGATTTTTAATGAACTTGTATGGTACATTTAACATTAAGGGGTGTGACTTAAATTAATTTGTTAGTTTCATTGGGCATTTCTCAGTCACATGACTGTGATTACATTATATATCTGTTTAGAGATGATAATTAGTAGTTCTGATGAGGTTCCACTAGTATTTGTAGGAATCAAAGAACTCAACTTTTTTATAATAAACTATGGTATGTTTTCCAGTATCAACACTGTTTTTAGCCTGTTAACAAAATGAAAATAAAAACATAAAACAAAAAAGATAGTATATTCAGAAAACTTATACAAACTACCTAAAGTCCTCAGAACATAGGAACAATACTAAGAAAGCAATCTTAGGGACTATACAAATCCTAGACATATACACTTTTAAGTGGGCACGCTTAATAGCCCCCCACCTCCCAAATCAAGCATGGTGGTACATGATAACCCTAGAGTAAATGTGTGTCTACCCATCCAATTATCAATACTAGCCTTAATGGCAGCCAATATAGCTCTTTGCTTGTTCCATAGGTTGGGAATACATTGAGTTAGGAACGTACTCATCTAATGAATCTTGTTTATTTGATGGTGTAAGTTGAGGTCCCTAGGTTGAGTATTTGTAGACCCACTGGTTTTGTGAAGAAATAGGAAGGCAGATAGGATTTCTGTATTTATTTATTTCCATTTGTTTACTGGATAGGTTAGCTGGTCTATAGACCCTTTTCAGTCACAACCCAGGTACTGATAAAATTACAAGACAGAAAATTAATTACTTTCATTGCATATCATATTACATTTGCATAAGTGTACAAGTGATACAGAGATGAGCTTTGCAAACAAGAAATCCAATTAAAATACTTACACATTGCAGCTTATATAGTATTTATATAAGAGAATAATATGAGATGTATAAACAAGACCGGCTCTAAATGTGAGACACAGGTCACCTTGAAACAGTGAGCAGGCTACTGAGTGTAAGAAGAGTTGTGATGATCTATTAGGACATTTGGATAGTTGAGGATCTTAATACCTTTAATTTTCTTTTTTTTTTTTTTTTTTTTTTTTTTTTGTTAAAAATCATTGGGGGGTCTTTCAAGATGAGCAGTATGTTTTGATTTGTACACTACCAAAAGCGGGGGGATTAAAATCAATGTTGGGTCAGAAATGGGAAGAGTAGTTATTTAGACCTTGAAGATATTCCCTTGGAAATTAACTGAGACAGATAAAAATTTTCCTGTGGAAAGAATATGGTGACTGCATGAGAAATATTAGTTCCTGTAAGTACCAAGGACTCTTACGACCGTATCTGTTTGAATAGGGATACCACTTATAACACATGAGGTGAGATCAGCTTTCTTAGTCAAATGCTACTCTGCTGTACCTCTTTGCATTTAGCATGAAGCTGTTTTCAGTGCACTGAGAATGCGCATAATCCAGCCCTTTTTGGAGTAGTTTTGTATCAGTAGATTAGCAGATCACAGTGCTCGGTTTGCAGTCATCAGGAGACATATTCAGCTACACTTCAGTAGTACTGCCTTGGATATCTGCCAAATAAATTCCAAACAGAAGAGGACTCAACACTGATCCCCATGCTACCTACTAGTTATAATTTTACATTCAGAGAGGATACCAGCAACTTTCACTAGCTGGGATCTGTCAACTAGCCAGATGACAATACAGTAGACAACACAGGGGTTTACATTATGTTTGTCTAACTTTTCAATAATACCAGAGAGGTATAGTGCCAAAAGCCTTGGCCAGGTCAAGATAAGTAGTGTGCACAGAGTGATCATTGTCCATAGCCCCTATAACCTTTTCAAAGAAGCTTACTAGGTTCAAGAGACAAGACATGTCCTTCACAAAACCAAACTGATTAGGGTGCAGTTCAGTTATGTGACCTATGTTCACATACATGAGCTCTGCTAGGATATGTACCATGGCTTTGTATATAAGGCTGGTGAGGCTGATAGGCCTAAAAATGCCTAGGTCTGTAGAATGAACCACCTTTTTATAGGGAGGTCACAGTGGGTGTGCTCTGGGCATCAAACCCTGTAGACAGGCTGAATAGTTTTAGAAGAGGCTCAAATAGTGCATATTCGACACTAATGAGAATGCAGCCTGGTATGTTGTCTGGACCCATAGAAAAAATATTTTTAACCTTTGATATGGATTCTAAGACATGATCGAAGGTAAAAACTAAATTTCTAGGGGATGGTGGGCTCAGCAATGTTGTTAGGTGGTGTAAAGTTAACACTAAATTTGTCTAATAATATATTGGCTAGATCCTTGTGATTGGAATATGTGATATTATTATTATTATTATTATTATTATTATTATTATTATTATTATTATTATTATTATTATTATTATTATTATTGATGAGCTCTGTGCATTGATGGGTATTATGCCTTCATTTGCTGACATAGCTGAAGAAAGATTTGCAGTTTTCTTTGGTAACTAATCTATAACTGACTGTCCTCTTAGAACTGATAATACCATCTCCTCACTCTTAAACAGCATGGATTCTGGGCTGGCTGGACCACAGTAACAGTATTATGGTTACTTACAGATGAAATCCTCCTCAACACAAATAAAGAAAACCTTTCAGGGTCTCTTTTCATTTAACTTACCAGAGTTTTTGATCTTATTGACCACCTCCTGCTCCTTCACTCAGTCCAAAAAATCAGAGTTAGCTTCAGCATTGTCACCTGGTTCCAAGATTTCTTAACAAATAGGCTCATCCTTACTAAAGGAGTGCCCCAGGGCTCCATACTCACCCAACTGTTGCGTTCAGTCTTTATTAACAAACTACCCTCCGAGTTCCCTAACCTTCCCATCACTCTTTATGTAAATAACATGGTTATCCTATGATCCAGTCCCTCAAATTCATCTATTCAAACCCAACTTGAGCATGACCTCCACTCCTTTAATTTTTGGCTAAACAAACATACGTGCTCCTGAACCCTCCAAAACAAAAAATGCATGATAATTTGGAATCTCACAAAAGTTGAAAAACCTCCTAAAAATCTCAGCATTGCAGTCTCAATGGTACCTCAATAGAAATAACCATGTCCTTTAAATACCCAGGTTTATGGTATGACCCGTCACTTAACTTCCCTAGCAACATTAAAAATAACAGGAAAAACATTAACTCTCTTTTATTCTAGTCCTGGAAGATATCAGTCTTTCAATCCAGGACAGCTAGAGCTCCAATAGGCAAAGGAGCTCTCCTTGCTCAACTTGAATATAGACACTCCATCATAGACACAGCCTCTAAAAAAACTCCTTTACTCAATAGTCCACTGAAAACAAAATCTGTCAGTTCTTTCCTAAATCCTCCCCTCAGGAACACCATTGCCCTATTGTCTCTAAAGCCAAATGACTACCGGTCTCCAACAGAGTTAAGCTATTCTTAGGGTCTCCCTTTTTCAAACTACTACAGCTAGATGACTTGCTTACAAACATCATAATAGAACCACCCCTACAATCTCCACAACCTCTCCCAATTAACTCCCTTAGTCGATTCCCCTCAAACTAAATTGCACTGTACTGACCATTCCTTCTCCATTCTTGAACCCAAACTCTGGCAAGCCCTCCCGCCTCACCTAAAAGAAATTTACTCTTTTCTCACTATCAGACCACAACTCAAAAAACACCTCCATCAAAAATTTGACTGCAAGTGCTTTCACTGGACACATAACCTAACTCTCACCTCAACTTCATCACTTCTACTTTGACCCTCTTCTCTCACCTGCTGCTTCTCTCTTATATTTACTACTAAAATTAATTCACATTTGTTTTTCTACTCTGTTCATAACAATTACATTTTATTTCAAAAGACTATGGGATTCTCCACCTTATGTGATTACTCCAAGTTTGTGAATTTGCTCTGTTTTATGTTTTTAAAGCATTTCTTCACCCAGGCTGTGCCTGCAAATGGTCTACTGCAATCAGTGTATTACCCCGGTAAACAAACAAAAACAAATAAATAAAATGTTGCAACTTTAAGCTCATACTCTGCTTCACATTTTTCATGGTGTTCTTAAGTTTCTGGTTGACATGTTTCAGGGCAGTCTTGAGGTAGGTTATGGTGATTTCTTACAACTTTTTCTTTCTTTCTTTCTTTCTTTTGTTATACAGTTAATTAATACAGAGTACCACCAGAGAGATTTATTCCACAATATAGCATTATATTTAGAGTGGACAGGTACAGATTTTTCTATGCAGCTATTTATATGCTGGTAAAAATTTGAGGTTTGCATGGCAGCCCTCTCAGTTGGATCCATTTGTGGGGGATTGTAGGGAATTTTGCATACATCTTCTACAAGATGAAGTAGGTTTGCCAGGAAAAGTCCCTAAAGATTGTTTCATTTGGTGGTAGAGTGGTACCATTAAGGCTGACTGAGAAGGTAACTGATTTGTGATCAGATTTAACAATGAATAAGGAGATGAGTGCTGGAGTACAGGCAAGGGCTAGGTGGTAAGGGCCAGATCAATATATTAGAGCTTCTGGTGGGTAGTTTTGCAATTTGCTCCTGTGCATTGGTATTATAAAAGTCTAGAAAACTTGCACATTTCCATTTAAAGGTATACGTATGACCATTAATACTTGGGTAATTAAAGTCCCCTAGCAAGAAGGTATTTGACTTGATATTTAGCCCCTCAATTGTATTAAGGTAATTTTCATGATCTTTGGGTGACATTGATAGAGATCTGTAGCTAACAGGAAGTAATAGTTGGATTTTAAAGGGTGATTTGATTTCGAGGAGTTCCAAGTTAGGGTTGTGGGTAATTTGATGTGAGGTAAAGGTATTTCTAAGAAATACAGATATTCCCTACAGTTACTCAAATATTTATTTATTTGTTTATTTATTTATTTATGTATTTATTTATATTTGTTTATCAGGGTAGTGCACTGATCAATATTAACCAATTTCAGGCTCAGCCCAAGTGAAATACAAAACATTTCACAAACAAAAAATACAGACATCTAAGGAACAACAAAATAGTTCAGATAAATTACATAAAAACTGTGTATATACATTCCAGTAAACAAGCACAATGCAATATACAATCAAGCAAAGCCTAATGTACGGTAAATGCGGTAGTTTCTGAAGTGAATCAATCTTCAGTGAGTCTTGAGGGATGAGAAGAGACTCAGAAAGGATATAGTTTAAATGATGTGTCCCAAGTTGAAGCAGGAGAATTGGACTTGGATGAAGAACTGCTTTTTGAGTTGCATTCTAAATTAGGAATAAGCCTTTCTTTCCTTAATGTTGTTAGGGAGATCTTGCCAAAGAGCAGGTGCCTGAGAGAAGAAAGCATTTGCAGCGATGTGGAATTTAGTTCTAGGGTTAATGAGAGTTAGTGGCTTGTGAATAGTGTCTCAAGTTGTATGAGGATTTTTTTGTGAAATATATCAGCAAGAAGAATAAATGTGTGGAGTTGGAGTAGTCTGTAGAGTTGCAATCCCAAAAGTTGGTTAGAGCTTTGATTTATGGATAGCCATCTGGCTTTTTCTAGGCTTATGCAGTGATGCTCAGAGAAAGATGAGTTTGTAATGAATTGGTAGATGCTGTTAGAGATAGTCTGGATTGTGGCAATGTCTTTCTTGGAGGAAGAAGAAAAAAATTGATAGCCTATATTCAAGTTGAGAAAGTTGAACTCCCTTGCCCACTGGCTGCTCTTGATGATCAGGATAGAAAAGGGAAGATCTTTTTGGCACAGAAGAGGAGGGAGTTTATTTTGGCTCTCATTTTGTCTATGTGAAAATGTAAGTTTAATGACTGATCAAGCCATAGTCCTAGGTATTTGATGGTTGAGGTTGTCTCTATGGCATGAGTGTGTAAGTCAAAGATAGCTAGAGTCAGGTGCTTAGTGAATTTTCTGTGGAGTTCCAGAAACTGTAGTTTTGGTCTTGGTAAGGTTGAGAAGTAGTTTATGGTTTATGAGTCATTGGAGGAGCTCATGTAAGTCCGACTGAAGTTGGCATGGAATGCTGGTGTGACAGTGATCTGATCAGTAAATGACCATGTCATCAGCACAGCAGATATGTGGGAGATGGGGGAGGTCACAAAAAGTTTGTTAATGAATATTAAGAGGGGGCAGGAAGGGATCCCTGTGGTACACCTTTGGCAATAGGTACATATTCTGATTGGGAGGATCTTATTTTAACTCTGAACTGTGTGTCAGAGAAGATTTTTTAAACCAGAGAGCAGCGCCTGGACTGATACCAGTTTCAGTTAGTTTGTTTTAGAGAAGCTAGTAGAGAGTGAGGTTAAATGCCAGGCTTGTCAGGTCTATAAATAGGGCGCCTATAAGAAGGCCACTGTCAGACTTTAGCAGGATGTCATCAGTTAGGGGCCTAATTTCTGTCATAATATTTCATCCAGGCCACAATCCATGTTGTTTGGAGGAGAGCAGGTAGTACTCTTAGATACAGAGGAAGAGTTGGGTATAGACAATCTTGTCAAGAAATTTGCCCAGAAATGGGAGGATGGATATTGGGTGGAAGTGAGAGGTACCTTTTGGGTTGGTTTGCTTGGGAAAGGGTTTAATTAGAGCAATTTTCCAAACATATGGCATGATGTTTTGTGTGAGTCACAATTTATATATGTGGATGAGACGAAGACATAGATGCTCTAGCAGTGATATATGAACCAGGGGTTTATGTTGTCAAATCCAGGAGGGATGTCAGTAGAAACATTTTCAAGTACAATAGAGACTTCTTTGGGATATATGCAATCTGAACTGAAAGAAGGGAATGAATGGTGGCAGGGTGGGCAATGCATTATCTGTTGGAGGTGCGAAGTTTATTGATGGGAGATTGCTAAATTCTTTAAGGAAATCCTCTAAAGAAAGTTTTGCTCTACTATATTGAATAGTTGTAATAGTTGTTGTAAGTTGGTTAATCTTTTTCCAAAAGTGTTTGGGGAATGTAAGAGGGTAATTTGCTTTTTTGTTTGGAATTTCTTTTGTGCCTTCTGATGGATTTATTGGCTAGGTTATGCAAGAGTATAAAGGAAGTGTGGTTGCCAGTTGTGGGACTCTGTTTCTATTTTCTCCATGCTTAGTCCCTTAGAGTTAAAAGATGTTAGAGTTCAATGGATATCCATTCAATTTTGGTGGGTTTATAAAACCTGTGGATAACTGGGAAGAATTTGTCTTGCAACTGGAGTAGAAAGTTGGTTAGGCTTACAGCTGCTTTATTAGGGTCATGTAAGGAAAGTACATGGTTCCAGTTGTGGGCTGTGAGGAAGGTTCTGAATTTGTCTATATTTGTGCTACTCTGGTTTTTGAAGGCTTTTAATATTGATGGCAATTTTACAGGATGGTTGACAACTGTAAAGGTGATTGGGCAGTGGTCACTTGGTGATGGTGGCAGAATGTTTATGCTGGCCATGGGGTTTGACATGTTTGTGGTAATCAGATTAAGTGTGTAGTGGTTGGATGACTTGAGGTTAGGTCTTGTTGGTCCTTTTATGAGCTGAAGGAGACCTAGATCTGCTAGGAAAGTACCCATGTCAGAGGAAAGAGGGCAAAGATAATTAAAAATAAAGTCACCTAGAATGATTATGTTATTATTTTTGTGACAGTTATTTAGGATGTTAGGGATGAGTGGTTTAAATTTATTTTGGAAAGAAGAGGGTGGTAGATAAGTGTAAATCAGCAGTGGTTTGTCCTTGTGAGTTGTAAACTTTAGAAGAATCCAGTTAGGACAGGAGTCAGAGAAGGAGTTTCCTTGGGCAATGACCCTTGGGTTTAGGTTATTTTCTGTACAAAATTAGAGAGCCTCCACCTAATTGTTTGCATGGTCTGGCATCACTGCCATACTTCTAGGAGGTTAGAAAGTGTTGAAAGTTGGGGGAGTGTTTTTCAGCCCAGGATTCTGTGACTGTTAGAATGCCTGAGTTGTGCTGGGAAATAAAAGCACTTATGTGGTCTAGCTTGTAAATAGTTGTAATAAAGATAATCACATTTAAAAATGTACATGAAAACTGTAAAACTGACAACAATGACTAAATAACAAACAAACATAACCCTAAACAAGGTTACTCAAGACTGGTAATGGGATAAAATAACTAAACAAAAACAAATATGAACTATGAATCACCATTATTTACATTTTATTGTACAATGAAAAAACAAAAAAAATAATATTGGCAACAAGATTAGAAGACTGAGAAGATGACTGAAAAACAAAAGTTAGCTTTTCTTGCTGACGCATGATTACTATACCTTTTCATACAATAAAATCCAGCCTCCTTTTTATCAGCAGTTAGACAATAACAACATTTAATGGTTAAAGCAAAACACGAACTGAAACCAATAAGAGCGGTAGAGACCAGGTTTAATTTAGCGTTACAACAAGTAAATAAATACCACGCTTTCGGTAAAGACTGTGCTTCACCTTCATCAGAATACTAGATACAAAGTAACAGCTTTTGAATATGCCTACTTTCAGAAGGGAAGTGACATTTCTAATTACATTTTGGCGATATTTTAAAACGGTAGAATTTTATAGCTGTTACTTTGTATCTAGTATTCTGATGAAGGTGAAGCACAGTCTTTACTGAAAGCGTGGTATTTATTTACTTGCTGTAACGCTAAATTAAACCTGGTCTCTACCGCTCTTATTGGTTTCAGTTCGTATTTTGCTTTATCCAGTTTGTTGGGTGTTTTTTTGTGGTTAACATTTAATGGTTGCACAAGTAGAGTAAGTTGCCATCCTCTATCAGGTGACTTCACCTGATATCTAATCCACAATCCCTTGATCTCCTCAGGCAAAGTCTTAGTTGGTCATAATATCTCTAGAACTGTATGACTGTATTGTCAGTTCATAGTTATACACCAGGCATGAAGTCTGGAGGACCACTGAGACACCTACCTGGCCGCTAAGCTCAAGAAATGTTGGATGACTAAGGTTTCCTGATGGAGGAGGGCCATGCCACATACCCCAAAGTTTAATTTATGCTAGCTCATCCAATCATCCAGTGTGCAGCTGAATCCAAACATTGCAAAACACTTTGATTATCACACCTAAAAACATTATAATAATATTATACCATGACCCCCCCAAAACGTGCACGCTGATTGGCCAGCGTGCACATTGTAAATCGAGTTATACTAATGGAAAAAGATCCGTTCACCTGGACTTTTTTCCATTAGTATAACTCTACTTTTAAAACACTGTCTTGCTATGTTAAATGGGTTTAACATAGCGAGACAGCTTTAAAATAAGCAACGGAGATCTCCGTTGCTTATTTTAAAGCTGTCTCGCTATGCTAAACCCATTTAACATAGCGAGACAGGTTTTAAAAAAAAAGCAACGGAGAAAGCAAGATCTCCGTTGCTTTTTTTACTGTTTCACTATGTTAAATGGGTTTAACATAGCGAGACAGTTTTAAAATAAGCAACGGACATCTCCGTTGCTTATTTTAAAACTGTCTCGCTATGTTAAACCCATTTAACATAGCGAAACAGTAAAAAAAGCAACGGAGATCTTGCTTTCTCCGTTGCTTTTGCCCACAGCTCTGATGTACTGCGCAGGCGCGCAGTACATCAGAACTGCCGCGGATGCCAGACATCTGCGGAAGGGCAGTAAACAGGCATTATACTATGCCATTATTTAAGAAAAGTAATAGTTTCTTTTCTTAAATAATGTCATGGTATAATAGCAATAACCCACATCTGGGTGTGGTTAATGCTGTATTTACCCACGGTTGGCTTTGTTTGGTCCCTCGGGCTTCGCCCTCGGGACCAAACCACGCCAACCGTGGGTAAATCCAGCATTACCCACACCCAGGCGTGGGTTATTGCTATAATATGCCACCTGCTTATGCAGCTTGCAGTATTAATATAAAAGCTGGATTTCTGTTACAGCTTATTTGTAACCAGCATAAATAAAGAGTGCAATAAGTATAAAGTCAGTAAGTAATTAGAAGCATTGTAGCTGAAACACTTGTATATCCTTAAAGTATCATCCCCCCTTTTTTCCCGATCCCTCCCCATTCTGCCCCCCTTCTGCTACTATTCTCTCTCTGATTACTATTCCTGTCTGTATTTCCAGACTCTCCAGCTCCTTGTCCTTTTTCTTCCACTATACTCCAATCTTCGCACTATACCTCCTCTTTCATTCCATAACCCTCCTCTTCCTTTAACTTTGCTGCCTGGATCTTTCACTCCAACACCTGTATGCCTAACTAAACTTACACATAGGTTAGTAATTTCCCTTTCCAATGTACTGATTTTCGACATTCATCCTGAGTTTGTAAGGCATACAATAGTATATTTCTGTGATAAAAACAATGTAATCTATTATTGCAGTATTTACTTCCTGTTGATTGTATGTTTAAAATGCTATTTTGATTGTATATGTAAATACTTTATTAATTGTAAAAACATTCTGTGCTATTATGGTACTTTTCTTAATTGTTTTGCAAATTCTTTGTAAAAATTCTTTGTTGTAATGATGGTTTTTAACTCGGGTCTCTGCAGAAAAAGGGCACCTGCCAAGCCAGACCAACCCTGTTAAAAAATGGCAAACAAATAAATAAATAAAATGTGTGTATGGGCCTCCTTCACTGGATGCTTAAGGTATTAGATGGCGAAGTCTCTGATTTGCCAGTCTTTTTGATTTTGTTTGTTAATTTATTTATTTGCTTGTTTATTTATTTATTTTTATTTGGCTATGAGGTTTTTCTGCATGACATGTTTACTTGTTGTTTTGTACTTTATAGTGTCTGGGACTTAGTATGTTTTAAGTAATGGGTACACAAATACAGCAATTCTTTGAATCTGTACCGATTCTGGTTTTGCTTTGGAAAATTCCCCCCGGATTCATGAAGCTCGGCGCAAGGCCGGTGTAAGGCCTGCGCCAGCCGTGCAGCATATATATGGTGTAATAGCGCCATATGCATATTAATGAAGGTGCGCTGCCACCACAAGCACGTGCATATGACACGTGCGCGAGTGCATGGGGCATTACTAAGCTGCGCCCGGAGGCGTGTCAATGTCGGCTGTCGATGAGCAACCTAAACTGCTGAATATTATAGTCCGCCTGCAATAGTAATCGCACCTATCAGTGTCCATGGATAATGAAATGTATGCAAAGCATGCAAGACAGTTCCTGGCCACACAAAAAGGAGAACCAAACAGAAATGCACGCAACACAATATGAGTTCCTGCCCATGGAACAAATGGTATTTAAAATCGTGTGTCCATAATGTACTGCACTGTAAGTAGGTATACCCAGTGGAAGTGAAGTGCATCATGTCATCGCACTGCCAATACACACATCTAGCCCCATGGGCAGGGTCACCAGCAGTCCCACAGTGGTAGTGATAGTACACAGCTGGGCAGTTGTGGCTATAAAACAACCGTAAAGAAACCTGACAGTCCAAATTGTATACCAAACACACACAAACATATGTATATTAAAATGTGCTATACACATGAACAGGAACGTAACCGGCACATACACATGGGATGCTATATGCAGAACCGGGATATCCAAAAGCAGAACCCATGCATGCAAATGCAATATGCAACAACCCCTCTTTAGCACATAACCCGCACCCATGTCCGAATGTCCACCAAATCCAGCTACCAGCCTTGCGCATCCGTACACCTACACATAGCGAGTATTCCCCATATGTAGTAAGAAGTATCGTCCTAGGCAGTGTCAGGATTGCAAATATGTATCCCACGTTTGTAAACATCCCATCACAGTTACGTAAATCCAAATGCCCGCGCGTTCATGTTTCGGCCAAATGTGTGTACATCCCGCGTGGGATAAGTAACCTGTTGAAACCTCAGAGTTGTTTACACGCCACGGTGTCTAGTACACATCTGGACAAAACATGTATGTGTAGTCACGGTACTGTTCAATTTCTAGACAGACATGCAAAACATACTATGCAGGATGGAACAGCTGTCCACCATGCAGGTCTCCCCACTAGGGTTGCCACCTGTTCAGATGCCCAAGGTGGGACATCCGTTGTAGAAATGTGAGAATTTGCAGGATAAAACATACCCCCGGCCAGTGCAAAGGACAGAATTACACTTGTATGCCAAGATAAAAGCTTATTTCATAGCATGTGAATAGCTTATGCTATCCCAAATAATAGTTATGTGTTCCAGATACAAAATACCTGTATCATGCAACTAGTAAAGAAAATAAGAAATATACTGTTGTCTTAAAATCACAGGACATTTGCCATGTCTTAGGTTTCATCGCAGGACACAACTGTCCAAAGTGGGACTTCCCCTCGCAAAGAGGAACAGGTGGTAACCCTACTCCCCACTGAATTATCGACAGTATATATTCAACTCAATCACATACCAACACCACCTCTCAACCTATTACAGCAACAAAATCTGAATGGTGGCAGGGTGGGCAATGCATTATCTGTTGGAGGTGCGAAGTTTATTGATGGGAGATTGCTAAATTCTTTAAGGAAATCCTCTAAAGAAAGTTTTGCTCTACTATATTGAATAGTGTTTGCAGACAGGGTCTCATGAGGAGATTTTCTTCCTGTAAGTTGGTTAATCTTTTTCCAAAAGTGTTTGGGGAATGTAAGAGGGTAATTTGCTTTTTTGTTTGGAATTTCTTTTGTGCCTTCTGATGGATTTATTGGCTAGGTTATGCAAGAGTATAAAGGAAGTGTGGTTGCCAGTTGTGGGACTCTGTTTCTATTTTCTCCATGCTTAGTCCCTTAGAGTTAAAAGATGTTAGAGTTCAATGGATATCCATTCAATTTTGGTGGGTTTATAAAACCTGTGGATAACTGGGAAGAATTTGTCTTGCAACTGGAGTAGAAAGTTGGTTAGGCTTACAGCTGCTTTATTAGGGTCATGTAAGGAAAGTACATGGTTCCAGTTGTGGGCTGTGAGGAAGGTTCTGAATTTGTCTATATTTGTGCTACTCTGGTTTTTGAAGGCTTTTAATATTGATGGCAATTTTACAGGATGGTTGACAACTGTAAAGGTGATTGGGCAGTGGTCACTTGGTGATGGTGGCAGAATGTTTATGCTGGCCATGGGGTTTGATATGTTTGTGGTAATCAGATTAAGTGTGTAGTGGTTGGATGACTTTAGGTTAGGTCTTGTTGGTCCTTTTATGAGTTGAAGGAGACCTAGATCTGCTAGGAAAGTACCCATGTCAGAGGAAAGAGGGCAAAGATAATTAAAAATAAAGTCACCTAGAATGATTATGTTATTATTTTTGTGACAGTTATTTAGGATGTTAGGGATGAGTGGTTTAAATTTTTTTTGGAAAGAAGGGGGTGGTAGATAAGTGTAGATCAGCAGTGGTTTTTCCTTGTGAGTTGTAAATTTTAGAAGAATCCAGTTAGGACAGGAGTCAGAGAAGGAGTTTCCTTGGGCAATGACCCTTGGGTTTAGGTTATTTTCTGTACAAAATTAGAGAGCCTCCACCTAATTGTTTGCATGGTCTGGCATCACTGCCATACTTCTAGGAGGTTAGAAAGTGTTGAAAGTTGGGGGAGTGTTTTTCAGCCCAGGATTCTGTGACTGTTAGAATGCCTGAGTCGTGCTGGGAAATAAAAGCACTTATGTGGTCTAGCTTGTAAATAGTTGTAATAAAGATAATCAAATTTAAAAATGTACAAGAAAACTGTAAAACTGACAACAATGACTAAATAACAAACAAACATAATCCTAAACAAGGTTACTCAAGACTGGTAATGGGATAAAATAACTAAACAAAAACAAATATGAACTATGAATCACCATTATTTACATTTTATTGTACAATGAAAAAACAAAAAAAAATAATATTGGCAACAAGATTAGAAGACTGAGAAGATGACTGAAAAACAAAAGTTAGCTTTTCTTGCTGACGCATGATTACTATACCTTTTCATACAATAAAATCCAGCCTCCTTTTTATCAGCAGTTAGACAATAACAACATTTAATGGTTAAAGCAAACGAACTGAAACCAATAAGGCGGTAGAGACCAGGTTTAATTTAGCGTTACAACAAGTAAATAAATACCACGCTTTCGGTAAAGACTGTGCTTCACCTTCATCAGAATACTAGATACAAAGTAACAGCTTTTGAATATGCCTACTTTCAGAAGGGAAGTGACATTTCTAATTACATTTTGGCGATATTTTAAAACGGTAGAATTTTATAGCTGTTACTTTGTATCTAGTATTCTGATGAAGGTGAAGCACAGTCTTTACTGAAAGCGTGGTATTTATTTACTTGCTGTAACGCTAAATTAAACCTGGTCTCTACCGCTCTTATTGGTTTCAGTTCGTATTTTGCTTTATCCAGTTTGTTGGTGTTTTTGTGGTTAACATTTAATGGTTGCACAAGTAGAGTAAGTTGCCATCCTCTATCAGGTGACTTCACCTGATATCTAATCCACAATCCCTTGATCTCCTCAGGCAAAGTCTTAGTTGGTCATACTATCTCTAGAACTGTATGACTGTATTGTCAGTTCATAGTTATACACCAGGCATGAAGTCTGGAGGACCACTGAGACACCTACCTGGCCGCTAAGCTCAAGAAATGTTGGATGACTAAGGTTTCCTGATGGAGGAGGGCCATGCCACATACCCCAAAGTTTAATTTATGCTAGCTCATCCAATCATCCAGTGTGCAGCTGAATCCAAACATTGCAAAACACTTTGATTATCACACCTAAAAACATTATAATAATATTATACCATGACCCCCCCCAAAACGTGCACGCTGATTGGCCAGCGTGCACATTGTAAATCGAGTTATACTAATGGAAAAAGATCCGGTCGCCCGGACTTTTTTCCATTAGTATAACTCTACTTTTAAAACACTGTCTCACTATGTTAAATGGGTTTAACATAGCGAGACAGCTTTAAAATAAGCAACGGAGATCTCCGTTGCTTATTTTAAAGCTGTCTCGCCATGCTAAACCCATTTAACATAGCGAAAAGGTTTTAAAAAAAGCAACGGAGAAAGCAAGATCTCCGTTGCTTTTACATTTCACTATGTTAAATGGGTTTAACATAGCGAGACAGTTTAAAATAAGCAACGGACATCTCCGTTGCTTATTTTAAAACTGTCTCGCTATGTTAAACCCATTTAACATAGCGAAAACAGTAAAAAGCAACGGAGATCTTGCTTTCTCCGTTGCTTTTGCCAACTCTGATGTACTGCGCAGGCGCAGTACATCAGAACTGCCGCGGATGCCAGACATCTGCGGAAGGGCAGTAAACAGGCATTATACTATGCCATTATTTAAGAAAAGTAATAGTTTCTTTTCTTAAATAATGTCATGGTATAATAGCAATAACCCACTTCTGGGTGTGGGTAATGCTGTATTTACCACGGTTGGCTGTTTGGTCCTCGGCTTCACCCTCGGGACCAAACCACGCCAACCATGGGTAAATCCAGCATTACCCACACCCAGGCGTGGGTTATTGCTATAATATGCCACCAGCTTATGCAGCTTGCAGTATTAATATAAAAGCTGGATTTCTGTTACAGCTTATTTGTAACCAGCATAAATAAAGAGTGCAATAAGTATAAAGTCAGTAAGTAAGTAATTAGAAGCATTGTAGCTGAAACACTTGTATATCCTTAAAGTATCATCCCCCCTTTTTTCCCGATCCCTCCCCATTCTGCCCCCCCCCTTCTGCTACTATTCTCTCTCTGATTACTATTCCTGTCTGTATTTCCAGACTCTCCAGCTCCTTATCCTTTTTCTTCCACTATACTCCAATCTTCGCACTATACCTCCTCTTTCATTCCATAACCCTCCTCTTCCTTTAACTTTGCTGCCTGGATCTTTCACTCCAACACCTATATGCCTAACTAAACTTACACATAGGTTAGTAATTTCCCTTTCCAATGTACTGATTTTCGACATTCATCCTGAGTTTGTAAGGCATACAATAGTATATTTCTGTGTTAAAAACAATGTAATCTATTCTTGCAGTATTTACTTCCTGTTGATTGTATGTTTAAAATGCTATTTTGATTGTATATGTAAATACTTTATTAATTGTAAAAACATTCTGTGCTATTATGGTACTTTTCTTAATTGTTTTGCAAATTCTTTGTAAAAATTCTTTGTTGTAATGATGCTTTTTAACTCGGGTCTCTGCAGAAAAAGGGCACCTGCCAAGCCAGACCAACCCTGTTAAAAAATGGCAAACAAATAAATAAATAAAATGTGTGTATGGGCCTCCTTCACTGAATGCTTAAGGTATTAGATGGCGAAGTCTCTGATTTGCCAGTCTTTTTGATTTTGTTTGTTAATTTATTTATTTGCTTGTTTATTTATTTATTTTTATTTGGCTATGAGGTTTTTCTGCATGACATGTTTACTTGTTGTTTTGTACTTTATAGTGTCTGGGACTTAGTATGTTTTAAGTAATGGGTACACAAATACAGCAATTCTTTGAATCTGTACCGATTCTGGTTTTGCTTTGGAAAATCCCCCCCGGATTCATGAAGCTCGGCACAAGGCCGGTGTAAGGCCTGCGCCGGCCGTGCAGCATATATATGGTGTAATAGCGCCATATGCATATTAATGAAGGAGCGCTGCCACCACATCCACGTGCATATGACACATGCGCGAGTGCATGGGGCATTACTAAGCTGCGCCCGGAGGCGTGTCAATGTCGGCTGTCGATGAGCAACCTAAACTGCTGAATATTATAGTCCGCCTGCAATAGTAATCGCACCTATCAGTCTCCATGGATAATGAAATGTATGCAAAGCATGCAAGACAGTTCCCGGCCACATAAAAAGGAGAACCAAATGCACGCAACACAATATGAGTTCCCGTCCATGGAACAAATGGTATTTAAAATCGTGTGTCCATAATGTACTGCACTGTAAGTAGGTATACCCAGTGGAAGTGAAGTGCATCATGTCATCGCACCGCCAATACACACATCTAGCCCCATGGGCAGGGTCACCAGCAGTCCCACAGTGGTAGTGATAGTACACAGCTGGGCAGTTGTGGCTATAAAACAACCGTAAAGAAACCTGACAGTCCAAATTGTATACCAAACACACACAAACATATGTATATTAAAATGGGCTATACACATGAACAGGAACGTAACCGGCACATACACATGGGATGCTATATGCAGAACCGGGATATCCAAAAGCAGAACCCATGCATGCAAATGCAATATACAACAACCCCTCTATAGCACATAACCCGCACCCATGTCCGAATGTCCACCAAATCCAGCTACCAGCCTTGCGCATCCGTACACCTACACATAGCGAGTATTCCCCATATGTAGTAGGAAGTATCGTCCTAGGCAGTGTCAGGATTGCAAATATGTATCCCACGTTTGTAAACATCCCATCACAGTTACGTAAATCCAAATGCCCGCGCGTTCATGTTTCGGCCAAATGTGTGTACATCCCGCGTGGGATAAGTAACCTGTTGAAACCTCAGAGTTGTTTACACGCCACGGTGTCTAGTACACATCTGGACAAAACATGTATGTGTAGTCTCGGTACTGTTCAATTTCTAGACAGACATGCAAAACATACTACGCAGGATGGAACAGCTGTCCACCATGCAGGTCTCCCCACTAGGGTTGCCACCTGTTCAGATGCCCAAGGTGGGACATCCGTTGTAGAAATGTGAGAATTTGCAGGATAAAACATACCCCCGGCCAGTGCAAAGGACAGAATTACACTTGTATGCCAAGATAAAAGCTTATTTCATAGCATGTGAATAGCTTATGCTATCCCAAATAATAGTTATGTGTTCCAGATACAAAATACCTGTATCATGCAACTAGTAAAGAAAATAAGAACTATACTGTTGTCTTAAAATCACAGGACATTTGCCATGTCTTAGGTTTCATCGCAGGACACAACTGTCCAAAGTGGGACTTCCTCTCGCAAAGAGGAACAGGTGGTAACCCTACTCCCCACTGAATTATCGACAGTATATATTCAACTCAATCACATACCAACACCACCTCTCAACCTATTACAGCAACAAAATCTGAATGGTGGCAGGGTGGGCAATGCATTATCTGTTGGAGGTGCGAAGTTTATTGATGGAAGATTGCTAAATTCTTTAAGGAAATCCTCTAAAGAAAGTTTTGCTCTACTATATTGAATAGTGTTTGCAGACAGGGTCTCATGAGGAGATTTTCTTCCTGTAAGTTGGTTAATCTTTTTCCAAAAGTGTTTGGGGAATGTAAGAGGGTAATTTGCTTTTTTGTTTGGAATTTCTTTTGTGCCTTCTGATGGATTTATTGGCTAGGTTATGCAAGAGTATAAAGGAAGTGTGGTTGCCAGTTGTGGGACTCTGTTTCTATTTTCTCCATGCTTAGTCCCTTAGAGTTAAAAGATGTTAGAGTTCAATGGATATCCATTAAATTTTGGTGGGTTTATAAAACCTGTGGATAACTGGGAAGAATTTGTCTTGCAACTGGAGTAGAAAGTTGGTTAGGCTTATAGCTGCTTTATTAGGGTCATGTAAGGAAAGTACATGGTTCCAGTTGTGGGCTGTGAGGAAGGTTCTGAATTTGTCTATATTTGTGCTACTCTGGTTTTTGAAGACTTTTAATATTGATGGCAATTTTACAGGATGGTTGACAACTGTAAAGGTGATTGGGCAGTGGTCACTTGGTGATGGTGGCAGAATGTTTATGCTGGCCATGGGGTTTGATATGTTTGTGGTAATCAGATTAAGTGTGTAGTGGTTGGATGACTTTAGGTTAGGTCTTGTTGGTCCTTTTATGAGTTGAAGGAGACCTAGATCTGCTAGGAAAGTACCCATGTCAGAGGAAAGAGGGCAAAGATAATTAAAAATAAAGTCACCTAGAATGATTATGTTATTATTTTTGTGACAGTTATTTAGGATGTTAGGGATGAGTGGTTTAAATTTATTTTGGAAAGAAGGGGGTGGTAGATAAGTGTAGATCAGCAGTGGTTTGTCCTTGTGAGTTGTAAATTTTAGAAGAATCCAGTTAGGACAGGAGTCAGAGAAGGAGTTTCCTTGGGCAATGACCCTTGGGTTTAGGTTATTTTCTGTACAAAATTAGAGAGCCTCCACCTAATTGTTTGCATGGTCTGGCATCACTGCCATACTTCTAGGAGGTTAGAAAGTGTTGAAAGTTGGGGGAGTGTTTTTCAGCCCAGGATTCTGTGACTGTTAGAATGCCTGAGTCGTGCTGGGAAATAAAAGCACTTATGTGGTCCAGCTTGTAAATAGTTGTAATAAAGATAATCAAATTTAAAAATGTACATGAAAAATGTAAAACTGACAACAATGACTAAATAACAAACAAACATAATCCTAAACAAGGTTACTCAAGACTGGTAATGGGATAAAATAACTAAACAAAAACAAATATGAACTATGAATCACCATTATTTACATTTTATTGTACAATGAAAAAACAAAAAAAATAATATTGGCAACAAGATTAGAAGACTGAGAAGATGACTGAAAAACAAAAGTTAGCTTTTCTTGCTGACGCA
Organism: Protopterus annectens; assembly: GCF_019279795.1. Classification (NCBI taxonomy): domain Eukaryota; kingdom Metazoa; phylum Chordata; order Ceratodontiformes; family Protopteridae; genus Protopterus; species Protopterus annectens. The sequence goes on along the minus strand of NC_056741.1, from coordinate 1,799,303,503 downwards.
TGATTACTATACCTTTTCATACAATAAAATCCAGCCTCCTTTTTATCAGCAGTCAGACAATAACAACATTTAATGGTTGCACAAGTAGAGTAAGTTGCCATCCTCTATCAGGTGACTTCACCTGATATCTAATCCACAATCCCTTGATCTCCTCAGGCAAAGTCTTAGTTGGTCATAATATCTCTAGAACTGTATGACTGTATTGTCAGTTCATAGTTATACACCAGGCATGAGGTCTGGAGGACCACTGAGACACCTACCTGGCCGCTAAGCTCAAGAAATGTTGGATGACTAAGGTTTCCTGATGGAGGAGGGCCATGCCACATACCCCAAAGTTTAATTTATGCTAGCTCATCCAATCATCCAGTGTGCAGCTGAATCCAAACATTGCAAAACACTTTGATTATCACACCCAAAAACATAATAATAATAATATGCCACCAGCTTATGCAGCTTGCAGTATTAATATAAAAGCTGGATTTCTGTTACAGCTTATTTGTAACCAGCATAAATAAAGAGTGCAAGAAGTATAAAGTCAGTAAGTAATTAGAAGCATTGTAGCTGAAACACTTGTATATCCTTAAAGTATCATCCCCCCTTTTTTCCCGATCCCTCCCCATTCTGCCACCCTTCTGCTACTATTCTCTCTCTGATTACTATTCCTGTCTGTATTTCCAGACTCTCCAGCTCCTTGTCCTTTTTCTTCCACTATACTCCAATCTTCGCACTATACCTCCTCTTTCATTCCATAACCCTCCTCTTCCTTTAACTTTGCTGCCTGGATCTTTCACTCCAACACCTGTATGCCTAACTAAACTTACACATAGGTTAGTAATTTCCCTTTCCAATGTACTGATTTTCGACATTCATCCTGAGTTTGTAAGGCATACAATAGTATATTTCTATGTTAAAAACAATGTAATCTATTCTTGCAGTATATACTTCCTGTTGATTGTATGTTTAAAATGCTATTTTGATTGTATATGTAAATACTTTATTAATTGTAAAAACATTCTGTGCTATTATGGTACTTTTCTTAATTGTTTTGCAAATTCTTTGTAAAAATTCTTTGTTGTAATGATGGTTTTTAACTCGGGTCTCTGCAGAAAAAGGGCACCTGCCAAGCCAGACCAACCCTGTTAACAAATGGCAAACAAATAAATAAATAAAATGTGTGTATGGGCCTCCTTCACTGAATGCTTAAGGTATTAGATGGCGAAGTCTCTGATTTGCCAGTCTTTTTGATTTTGTTTGTTAATTTATTTATTTGCTTGTTTATTTATTTATTTTTATTTGGCTATGAGGTTTTTCTGCATGACATGTTTACTTGTTGTTTTGTACTTTATAGTGTCTGGGACTTAGTATGTTTTAAGTAATGGGTACACAAATACAGCAATTCTTTGAATCTGTACCGATTCTGGTTTTGCTTTGGAAAATTCCCCCCGGATTCATGAAGCTCAGCGCAAGGCCGGTGTAAGGCCTGCACCGGCCGTGCAGCGTATATATGGTGTAGTAGCGCCATATGCATATTAATGAAGGAGCGCTGCCACCACATCCGCGTGAATATGACACATGTGCGAGTGCATGGGGTGTTACTAAGCTGCGCCCGGAGGCGTGTCAATGTTGGCTGTCGATGAGCAACCTAAACTGCTGAATATTATAGTCCGCCTGCAATAGTAATCGCACCTATCAGTGTCCATGAATAATGAAATGTATGCAAAGCATGCAAGACAGTTCCCGGCCACACAAAATGGAGAACCAAACAGAAATGCACGCAACACAATATGAGTTCTCGTCCATGGAACAAATGATATTTAAAATCATGTGTCCATAATGTACTGCACTGTAAGTAGGTATACCCAGTGGAAGTGAAGCGCATCATGTCATCGCGCCACCAATACACACGTCTAGCCCCATGGGCAGGGTCACCAGCAGTCCCACAGTGGTAGTGATAGTACACAGCTGGGCAGTTGTGGCTATAAAACAACCATAAAGAAACCTGACAGTCCAAATTGTATACCAAACACACACAAACATATGTATATTAAAATGTGCTATACACATGAACAGGAACGTAACCGTCACATACACATGGGATGCTATATGCAGAACCGGGATATCGAAAAGCAGAACCCATGCATGCAAATGCAATATGCAACAACCCCTCTATAGCACATAACCCGCACCCATGTCCGAATGTCCACCAAATCCAGCTACTAGCCTTGCGCATCCGTACACCTACACATAGCGAGTATTCCCCATATGTAGTAGGAAGTATCGTCCTAGGCAGTGTCAGGATTGCAAATATGTATCCCACATTTGTAAACATCCCATCACAGTTACGTAAATCCAAATGCCCGCGCCAACCCCTCTATAGCACATAACCCGCACCCATGTCCGAATGCCCACCAAATCCAGCTACTAGCCTTGCGCATCCGTACACCTACACATAGCGAGTATTCCCCATATGTAGTAGGAAGTATCATCCTAGGCAGTGTCAGGATTGCAAATATGTATCCCACATTTGTAAACATCCCATCACAGTTACGTAAATCCAAATGCCCGCGCGTTCATGTTTCGGCCAAATGTGTGTACATCCCGCGTGGGATAAGTAACTGTTGAAACCTCAGAGTTGTTTACACGCCACGGTGTCTAGTACACATCTGGACAAAACATGTATGTGTAGTCACGGTACTGTTCAGTTTCTAGACAGACATGCAAAACATACTACGCAGGATGGAACAGCTGTCCACCATGCAGGTCTCCCCACTAGGGTTGCCACCTGTTCAGATGCCCAAGGTGGGACATCCGTTGTAGAAATGTGAGAATTTGCAGGATAAAACATACCCCCGGCCAGTGCAAAGGACAGAATTACACTTGTATGCCAAGATAAAAGCTTATTTCATAGCATGTGAATAGCTTATGCTATCCCAAATAATAGTTATGTGTTCCAGATACAAAATACCTGTATCATGCAACTAGTAAAGAAAATAAGAAATATACTGTTGTCTTAAAATCACAGGACATTTGCCATGTCTTAGGTTTCATCGCAGGACACAACTGTCCAAAGTGGGACTTCCCCTCGCAAAGAGGAACAGGTGGTAACCCTACTCCCCACTGAATTATTGACAGTATATATTCAACTCAATCACATACCAACACCACCTCTCAACCTATTACAGCAACAAAATCTGGACAAAGCCTAAAAGGATGGGTGGACAAATAGGGACAGATGTAATTACTGCTCTCACAAACTTCGAAAGTTCACAGAATAATAGTATGTATAGCATGAAATGTTGTGAAGGATGTGGGGTAGTCCCCGAGTATTACAGAGGTCCGTACATTTATACTGTAACAAACCTTCACATATGTTGACTGTACTACTGCATACCTGTAGTTAATTCATAGTCAAGTCATGTGCAAAATAATAATCCTCGTATGAATGAATACAGGAAATAGTCAAATGTGAATGGGAACACCACTCACCGTGGATTATGTATTGTAACCACCCCCACCCATATTATGTATTGCCAACATTAAAAGCTGCTGACAGGTGCCCAAACACCTGTGTCTGTAAACACAGATAAAATGTTTAAAATGGACAAACCCTGTCCATGTGCTTTGTCTGATATTTGAACACGGTCAGGGCAGTTCCGTTCACCAGGCGGACAAGCCTAAACCCAGATCACCACATGAACACCTTGACAATTAAAGACCTGTATGTGTCAGGACTATAAGCCTTGGGGTTCTGAGTATCCCTGCAGTGATTAAATATGCAGCTTGGGTCCAGAGCAGTAAGGAATAGGGAATGTGTAACATGTAGTACCGCAATTTTCCCAGCAGGAGAATGGATGCCTGTGTCGTAAGTGAAGTGGTGAGGCATATGTTAATGTAGCTATGTACTATGGGTATGCATATAAATGAGTCAAAACACCAAAAGTATAGTGGTTACAGCATCCGGCCAACGTGAATGCAGTCCCGGTTCAACTACGACTACAGCACATATAATGTGAAAGTGTAATGAATGTGTCTGTGCTGTACAGACAGTTAAAGGCATGCAAACTACCGGTACAAATAGGGACAAACCTCAGATATGTGCCAGAACAAACATAGAAAGTGGATAGAATAACGGGTGTGTCAGTAGCATGGATTCTCTGAAAGGTATGCAGTCGTAACCTGAACTGCTTGCCAGTATTTCCCACCGTAAGTCTCAAATGAAATGCCACTACATTGCCAGATAGACACAGGTTTATGTAAAACACACCGAAGATAAAGAGGCAACCAGCTGTACACTCTGCAACAATCTGTACAGTGGAAAGGTATGGTATGGATATAGATATATGTGTATACGCATAATCCACAGACGTAAACCAAAGCAAGTTATGAAATGAGGATTGTACATGTATATATGTATACACAACAGACATATGTCCCGTAGATATGACATATGTACATAAATAGGCCACGTTATAGCTAATATGGGTAGACAAACAGACATGCACGAAAGGTGAATAAACCACTGCCTTCCAAACTATTGGTCAGAAAGTGACAGTCCAGTAAGTTCTACACTTTAAACATGCATATAGGTGTCCATTGCAGGACCCCAAAAATTGATCCATACGTAGTGTCAACCGACATTGACGCAAAATAAGTGACCTCAGCAAATACGATATAGCTGTACATGCAACAGTAGCAGGTGCAAGGGTGATGACACATGTGTCGATAGAATGTATGACGTACGAACTGATATCCGGAGAGTGGGGAGTGCATATAAGTGTCTCCACACTTCAGTACCGCTCACATTAAACATGTGTAATGGGTACTGTAGGGGGTTGTCAGGTATGGGAATCATGGGTATGCAGAAATGGGCCTAGGTGTTGTTTGGCAGAGATTTCGTAGGCCCACCCCGTGGGAGTGATGTGGGTGTAGCACATGCCTATATTCTCAATAATGGGGCAAACCATCCACTGGATATTGCGTAAACCATTTTGGGAATATGTAGGGCCCTATATCAGTGTCATGTAGGCGATTATCATGGATGGACATGCGTACAACCAAGATGGTAACCATAACAATTTTTTAAAAAGTTTAAAGTTTCGCTGATCTCATTTTCAACACCTAATGACATGATTACTTTGGCACCGGTGTTGAAAATGAGATCAGCGAAACTTTAAACTTTTTAAAAAATTTTTAAAAATTTCTAAGTGTAATTTGTATTTAATAGTCTTTTATAATTTTATACATAAGGTTTTTAATTCATTATATACACTACATTATAATATACATTTCTTTCCACTAGAGGGCAGTGTATGATCAGTTAACATTTAACATTTAACATTCAACATTACATTATATACTAGCATTTAATAAAAAGATTTATTTATTTATTTAATTAAAATATTTAAATAAACTTATATTTTTAATGTATTTATGTGTATTGTATAAAACAAGTTGTATTTTATTTTTAAAGACTTTAATATTCATGATTTTGGGATTAAATGTACATATTTTTTAACTAATTAATATATTCATGACAGATGATTCTCATAGGCTAGTTTGAAATTAATTAGAGTATTTAAACGTTACTTCAGGGTGTGTTGTTATTCTGATGAAGTTTTTGACGAAACGTGAGGTGTATTTGTTGCTACGTTGCTCTTTTTGGATTACCATTAAACTGTTGCTGTTACTTTGGATTTTCCTCGTTTGGTGGTCTACTACTTGAAACTTACAGCCCTAATTTTGGTACTTGTGCTGAGACTTCGGTGCTTGCATTTCATTTACAGAACTAGTGATACTAGGTGGACAGGTGAGAAGAAAGACATCAGGACAAATGAGAAAACATGTACAAGTCATACGCATGTACTCCGACAAATGTGAATGACAACGTATGCCCTGTGAATGTCAATGTGGAAGGTTAATAGACACAAAAGTAATGTGTCCCTCAGGGTGTCATGCAGTGTCACCGTAACAATGTCCAGTCCCCCATACTCGTACGTGAGCTCTGCACTGTTGGAAAGCGCAAATACCGGCGCACACATATGGTACATGATAGACTAATTAGTGTGGATAAGCAGCTGTTGGCCTGTGTGAGGAATACAACTCTCTGGGTGGGTGTGTCCTGCAATATAAATGTAATGGCATGTGACCTGCGATGCCGCTATACAGTGCATGTATTGGTGTCAGAAAGTTGATATCTTGTATCAGACACATACTCCGCAACTGTACAGATTTACGCAGAATGTGCAGAGTTCTGCCTCATATGTTTGGTGTGTTCCACGTAACATCAGTACCATTCTGGCACATTCCTGATAACTGAAGTCATGAAATAATGACAAACGTGATTAAGACACCAAATCCATCAGAAAAGCCATACTAATGCAAAATCTATTATTGTGTCAACTATCTACGTTTGTAAGAGCAACATGTCAATACTGCCCCTATGTGTCCCACTATCAGATAAGGCCTTGTCCAGAAGTTTGCTCTAGGAGGTGGAGTGGTATGATCAGATACATGTGTGAGGAAACAGCATTACTGACTGCAAGATAACGCAGAAGGTATGAAATGCGCTGCAGTAGGACGTTCAGTACTGTCCGCAGGTATGTGCTGACATGTCAAATGACACAGCAGTCTACATGAAGTACCTATAGGGCTGTCACCTTTACAAATGATGATAGTGGGACATACCCACAGCCATGCACACAGCACAAATAGACATACACATAGCAAAACTAGGCCATGATACATGAAGCCTCCGCGTAATGTCGAGTACAGTGAGAGTACAGCAAGGATAGATGTCTGCCAAGATATACAGCAAACGCCTGTAAGGGCGTGTAACACCGCCCGTAACACGGACGTTGCATGGACAATGTTGGGATTTGCAACATACCCCATTGGTATGTGAAAGCTATGCAAATATGCGATACATGAAACAGTCAGCTGTCCATGCAAGAGCAGAGTTATGGGCAGAAAATAGATTATATATATATATATATATATATATATATAGAGAGAGAGAGAGAGATACAGACATACACACACAGACGTGGCAGGGCTGGTAATTGAACTTACACATTACTACCCTATCACACTACAGCATGGCGCATTTACAGAATGCGCTACTGAGATTACTAAACACAGCAGACCCACGGGCATTCTACTAGGTGCGTGTCAACATCCACAAAGGCAAAGATGTCAGCAGGATATATCCGTGGTGCGAAGTGTCTAAAAGCATAACCTGAGTTCCCAGGCGGACGGGAGCATGCACACACACATACCCACTTGGCAGGCCTGGGAATCGAACTTACACCTAACTACTCTATCACACTACAGCATGACGCATTTACAGAAAGCACTACCGAGATTCCTGAACACAGCACTCCCAGAGGCATACTTCTAGGTGGGTGACATCATCCGCAAAGGCAAAGACGCCAATAGGGAATGTATATGTTGTGAGGCATCTAAAAGCATTACTGTGTCCCCAGGCAGCTGGAAACACACACACACGCTTGGCAGGGGCGGGAGTTGAACATACACTTAACTACCTTATCACACTGCAGCATGATGCATTTACAGAATGCGCTACCAAGATTACTGAGCACAGCACTCCCAGAGGCATACTTCTAGGTGGGTGACATCATCCGCAAAGGCAAAGATGCCGATAGGGAATGCATGTGTTGTGAGGCATGTAAAAGCATTACTGTGTCCCCAGGCAGCTACAAACACACACACACACACACTTGGCAGAGCCGGGTGCTGAACATACACCTAACTACCTTATCACACTACAGCATTACGCATTTACAGAATGCGCTACCGAGATTACTGAACACAGCACTCCCAGAGGCATACTTCTAGGTGGGTGACATCATCCGCAAAGGCAAAGACGCCGATAGGGAATGTATGTGTTGTGAGGCATGTAAAAGCATTACTGTGTCCCCAGGCAGCTGGAAACACACACACACACACACACACTTGGCAGGGCCAGGAGTTGAACATACACCTAACTACCTTATCACACTACAGCATTACGCATTTACAGAATGCGCTACCGAGATTACTGAACACAGCACTCCCAGAGGCATACTTCTAGGTGGGTGACATCATCCGCAAAGGCAAAGATGCCGATAGGGAATGTTTAGAGAGTGAGCAGTCTGAAAGCATATTACTGTCCCAAGGTAGACGTAGACAAACACGGCAGTGCTGTCATCAGGTCAACTAAATATCTATGGAGCACTACAACACTAAATAGATACAGGATGCGCCACAGACAGTACACCCTTCGAGACAGCAACCAGTGTGTTCAATGTAGGCATCCATCGTGACTTTGAAAATGGACATCTGTTGCCTGGATGACCACCATGGCTATACAGGATGTCAGTGGCCATGCCCACATGCTTAGTATCACACGTCTGTTTGGAATGTACTGTGTGTCCATCTACACAATGGCGTACTGGGCATGCTTGCACACTTAGCAGTTGCAAAGGGCCGTCTAGCATGCACACGGAGTCTAATCACGGAAGGGCGCAGTGTGGAATGTACTGTGTGTCCATCTACACAACGGTGTACTGGGCATGCTCACACACTTAGCAGTTGCAAAGGGCCATCTAGCATGCAGATGGAGTGTAAACACGGAAGGTCTCAGATTGGACTGTACCATGTGTCCATCTACATAACAGTGTACATGGACTGTATTGTGTTCCCATCCACACAACAGCATACTGGGCATGCTCACACACTTAGCTGTTGCAAAGGGCCATCTTGCATGCAGATGGAGTGTAAACACGGAAGGTCTCAGATTGGACTGTACCATGTGTCCCATCTACACAACTGTGTACATGGACTGTACTATGTGTCCATCTACACAACAGCATACTGGGCATGCTCACACACTTAGCTGTTGCAAAGGCCTGTCGTGCATGCAGATGGAGTGTATACACAGAAGGGCACAGTACAGAAGGGCACAGGAAGGTATAACTGTCCTCACGCACAGGGTGGTCACACATGCAGCGACTTGTACACACACAGCTGCCATCACAGCTGTCACAGGTGCAGGTCACACATGTACACACTGCAGTGTACACTGTAGCTGTCAAGTCAGCACCATGTCGTTGGTGCAGCACTACACAGCCTTACAGTACCACAACACCATGTGACACATGACCACTGGGCTGTACAAAGGTGTACACCAGCTGTGCAGAGTAATATGTACCAACAGGGATCCAACAGGTGTTATGCATTGCAATGATACCAGTATACATGCACAAGTTGGCTCAAGACATACCACAGCCCTTACACAGCTGTGACACCTGACTGTTGCTGTACACCAATGAACACATGTCTGGATATGTCATACATGTGATTGTGTGGATGTGTGCATGGACTGCACACACAACACATACATACATAGCCTGTGATGTACCTTGTGCATAACAGTGGCCTAATCAATGCTACACACGCGAATGGAAGGTGGGCCTATGTCTGTTGAATGCCCACACTACAGGTAGTAGCAATGTTGACCGGGACACATACCCCTGTACTGGTCGCCTGTGACACCCGTGATATCATACCACAGTCCATGTGTTATGTATGTCAACACACATGTCCAACAATAGCAATGCATACAAACATGGCAACAGGAAACACATGTGACATCTGTACTGTGCATGCAGCAACCATGCATGTGCAGTGGCAGATGTCCATACCATAGTTGCACCAACCTACGACATGTAGTCGCAATGCAGACCCATCATTGACACCTGTATACGGTGACATACAAACAGCACATATGGAGGGATGTGTGTACATAATGTGGTGTACCACCTGTGTAGATGTATGTGTGCAGGGGATGGCTCACAGTTGTGTCACACATCATCCTATCATGCCATGTGCAAACAGTACGCTATGTCGCTGTTACGTGATGGTGCTGACATAATGCATACACAGCGGTCAGGTGTTACCAACTATATGTCGCATGGCACCTGTAAAACCTACAACCTCCCGTGTGCATATAGCAGCACATTTGCCAGATATAGCGTTGGTACACATAATGCAATCAATACCGCTGCATGTCTATCAAACGTGTCATCATATGGCAGGTGTATAATTCCCAGTACTGCCATGTGTGTCTGAATGTGTGACCAGAGATGACACATATCGCATGGAATATGTCCCAGTTGTTACACATCCTTGTACACCATTGTAGAGATCTGTACATACGTCAGTGTGGGAAGCATGACGTCGGCCGGTGTGGTGCATCACACACGTCAGCTGTCCGTATACACATGTGTGGTCACCACAGTGTATGTGTGTCTGTATGTATGTGTGGTGTTTGGTGTGAGGGTGTATGCTCATATATGGTGAGAAATGATCACTAACCCCATGTGGTGACTAACCCGTAATGGTGATGCATTGCACTACCCTGTTGATGCCATAGGTCCCAGCCATACTGGCTACCTGTGCATGTTCCTTTTCTGTGACATGTCATGTGGGTGCATAGTAGTGTGAGGGTGATGACCACATAGGCAAGGGTCCCCACCTGCAAACTATGGGGTGTGCGTTATAGTGGTGTACACCCCGTGAATGTGGCCATGTTCCCATACTGTTACAGGGTCCTACTGCTGCACAGTGTGGCCTCCAGCTACCAAGTGTCACCTCACAACATCATTGGCCAGACCTCTGTGTACAACCCCTGCACCATGTCACCATACCTGTAATGTGTCCTGCTATGTATGTCACATCTCTGTCCAGTGTAGCCTGTGGCACTGATCACATGTGTCAGGTGCAGTATATGTGCGAACATCTGTGTCATGTTGGTGTTTCCAACAGTCAGGATGAGGGTACATGTAGCATGCTGATATTGCCAGATGTGCCTGTGAGCAATCCACAGTTACATGTGGGGGACTGCAAACACTGCTACCTGTAGGCACATGCAAGTACACCATAGGAGGGAACCAGGGTATCACAACCAACATGGTGATACAGATGTAACCGAGACACATACCGTGAACACATCACAATGCATGCTGCACCTGCACTACATGGTATGACCGGTGCATGCCGACAGTACACAATCTATGTCACATACACATCTCTCAGTATTCACACACAACCACTGCAACATACACATCCCTCACTATGCATACACAGGTAATATCACATACACATCTCTCATTATTCACACACAACCACTGCAACATACACATCCCTCACTATGCATACGCAGGTAATATTACATACACCTCTCACTATGCTGTTCACCCTGTGCATCAGAATATTTGTGCATAACCCTGCACTGATGGTGTGGATGACAGGGATGCGGCACAGGCTTCATATGCACAGGGTGATATGTTTGCCAGGGGCATAGGTTGCACCAATGGATAACATGATGTGTGTGTGTAAGGGCCGGTGAGTTGACTGGACATGTCTTTGCAGAATGCATGTGGATGTTGTGGAGCCCTACAGTTGTGTTTGCTGTGTGCGTGTATGTGTGTACACAGTTCTGCCATTTGTGAGGCCTACATGGGATATAACTGACAGTCCCAGATTGTACAGAGCAGTTTGTACAGCTCACAGTGCCCGTCCACGGTCACGTGACCTGTGCCTGCCTGGGGTTGCATGGACCCTACCAGGAGGAGGTACAGAGTGGCTACTGTCCGACGACACATGTCCGCTGGAACCGTGTCCCCGCTGAGAATGTCCAGGGCCACGTCCACGTGGCCTGCTTTGTCCTGGTGTTGACAGCGCAGCACCAGCTGCACTGCTACTGCTACCGGCACTATGGGAGCGGGCATGTGAGGTGGCACGCTCACGTCAAACTACACTAGGTGGTGTTGCCGGCCTACGTCCATGTGGCCTACGCCTCACTCCTACCAGATGTTCCAGCACAGACAGCTCCCGCTCGGGGATTGCCATGCCTTGGTCAAGGATTCCGACCATTTCACCTAATTGCCTATCCAGAACATTAGCAATCTGCTGTTGAGCATTTGCCAATGCCTGGATGCTGTCATTTAGGGTATGGATAGCAGCCCTCTGCAGCCTCTGCCCTTCTCTGTTCTGCCATTCAGCACATGCCTGTGCCGCCATTACAGTCTGGAACATGCGCCTGGTGATACCAGCTGCTGCGCTCTGTCCTGCAGGTGCATGTCTGCCAGAGGTCCTCCTACAAGCAGCACCAGCCACATGCCTGTGTGGCACATCTGCAGTCATTACACTGACACCATGGTGTGTAGACACACCTTCTGTAGCCACCACACGTTCCTGTTCCATGCTAACAGACGCTGACTGTCCTTCCTCTATGGCCACTGGTGATGCGGTATGTGTTGGCAGCAGAACTGTGTGTGGGGAAGAGGGGGACATAGCTGGGATGGTAACCATTGGCACAGATTCAGCCCCTGACAACCCTGCCTGTACCTCATGCATATGTTCATCACCGCTAGTATCTGTGGGGACACTAACATCAGATGGACCGCAGGAGGGTAACACCTACATCACCTGTGAATGCAAAGAAATACTGTAAAGTACAATAGACACAGACACACACACACACACACACACACACACACACACACACACACACACACACAGACACACACACACACACACACACACACACACACACACACACAAACACAGACACACACACACACACACACACACACACACAAACACAGACACACACACACACAAACACAGACACACACACACACAAACACACACACAAACACAGACACACACACACAAACACAGACACACACACACAAACACAGGCACACACACCATGCATGTGATTTGCCAGATGGCATGCAGCATGCCTGCGATACAGCAGAGGGCATGCAGCTCAGACATTAATAGTGTTAGTAAGCATACCTCCCTGGGGTGCACACTACAGCAAGCAGGTGTCATATCAGTAGCCATGCAGTTCACACAATCATGGTAGTATGCATGCATCCCCGTGATACACCATGTGGCCCAGACAAGGATAACAGTACACATGGCTGACGTGACCTTGACATGTAATCTGCTGACATGTGCATTAACATGCATACATGTCTGACACAATGGTGTCCTGACACATGTACAGCATCATAATGGGCGTCACATTGCAGTGTTGTGTGTATGCCCTACAGATAGAATGCATGTTTAGCAAATGTACATGAGCATGGGAGGGTAGTGTGAGCCGTCTAAATTGCTATACAGTGTGAAGTACAGACACTGTGCCATTGCATGGCATCATGAGGCATCTATGTTGCTGTAGAATGCATAATATGTACACATTGCATAGCCTTAACTGCAACACAGTCATGATGTTCAACAGATCGTATCTGGTAGACTTCAGTGACACCTCCAGTAGCTGTGCACAGGCTTTTAGGTTGTCCAGTGTACCACATCAACTGTATAATCGGTCAACTAAGGCTATAATTGGACCATGTGTGGACAATGTGCAACAGGGTGTATACACATCCCAAGTACTGTGTGGCTACATGTCTCTGGCCATCCCCCATGGCCATGTGTGCACATGTGTTAGCCAATTGTGTGTGATGGGCATCTATCTCACATGTCTGTGTTGTCCCATATGACATACACCCATAGATGTCAGATATGTCACAATCCACAGGGTTATGCAGACAACGGGTTGTATGTTTGGTATGTGGGGTATAGGTCATGCAATAGTGTGACAATATTGCAGACAGAACACTACATGTCTGGGACATGGTAGGTGGCACATCACAATGTGTGCACCCAATACAGGGGCATATGACACAATGTTGACACCTGTGGGCTGCCCATTACACAGCTCACTGTGTGGTACTGTGTGCGTACCACACATGTTGTTCCAATGCATACTACATATGCCTCCAGTGTAGAACACCTCCACCGTTGTATGCACAGCTGACCACACATGTTGCAATGACAAGTACTATGGTTTCAAGTCGGTGTATCATTACATGTGTATATATTGCACATGAGTGGCTTGTGTGAATGACGGGTGGTGCGACCTGCATATCGTGACTGGAACAAACATCAGGTGTGCAAGTGTTAACTGGCCACATGGCAAATAGATCTACACTGTAACATGCCTGATACTGATGACAGTCTCACCTGCAACGGACTCATGTCTGTGCGGCACACCAGAGGTACCTGTATAGGGGTGACACACCATTATGAACATTATTAATGACTGAATGACAGCCACAGGTTGCACTGTGCATGTGAACACATTCACCTGTGTAATAGCATATAGTATGCACATGTGTGCATACACAACGTAGCATACTGTAGTATGCAGCATGTGTGTCCACATACCTTGCATATGTTGTTACTTCACATAATGTACAGTGACACATGCAACTACATGGGATATAATAGCCATATGTGCAGTACTGACTTACCAGGCAACTCCAGGCTCATTGGTTGGGAGACACCCACCTCCACGATGGCAACTAGTGTTTCTGGATGCTGTTCCCTGGATGTCCCCAGACTGGCCAGTAGCTCCTCGGTGTGTGTGAGTGGGGGCTGGTTGGTGGCCCACCACCTGTTCCACCTTGTTCCCTGGTGATTGCAGTGGCATGCTGTTTTGCATGTTGTATCAAGTCCGTGCAGTGTCTGCACACCTGCTGGTAGGTGCGGTTATGGCCACCCACATCGTTCACCCTCCTGCGTAGATCCTGCCACGGGTCATCCCACTGCTGGGCATGCTGTGGCACATGGCTGAACAACAAGTCATAGTTGTCATGGAGCTGTGGGATGAGGACATCATCCTCCTGGCGGGTGTATGCTGGGAGGCGTGTACAGGGCATTATCTGTAAGACATAATGATGATGACAGGTCACAGTTTCAGAGATGTACAGAGATACTGCTGTATATACATTTCTATGACATCTACTACATCTGCACAGTTATCTTTGCAAAGCATCATGACACTGACATGACTGACATGTTTGTGTCACACATGTCACACCCATTATGCATTGGATATCATCACCATATATGTGTGTCACCTCATTACAGTGTTCATACTCCATGTAAATGCTGTCTTGCTGTGCGCATGTCTATTTGCCTGCACTTGTGTTCTTACCTATCTGCACATGCCTGGATGTGTCCACGGTACTACTGTTGACCTGGATGCTGTGCATATGTCACATAATCAACACAGACACAGCCGTAATGTACTTGAGCAGTGACAATGCACACATACGCATGGACACCTGTACATGCATGTGTTTTGCCATATACATCTACACAGCACTGTGCAACTGTTCACCATCCTGCCACGGATCGTCTGTATTGCACATGTGATAGACATGGGACAATGGCTAGTCAGACGACATTCCCAGGGATGGTTATCAACCATAGCATGTGCGGGCACAGTTTCCAAGCTGTACAAGACAGCCATTGTGCCACGGCAAGGTGCATCAGTGCCACATTACTGATCCAGCCAGTTGATAGTACATCTACCATGCGGCCATCTCACCATGTATGACTGGGATGACATGTGCAGCTTTGATGGACAGGGTTGCATGGTATGGTGGGAGTATGTCACATATATGGCACAGGGATCTGTCCAGCCTGTGGTGATCCTAGTATTAGGACGGTGACTATCCATGACATATGTCTTATAGATCAGGATATGGACATGTAGCATGTCCATCATCATGGTGTAGCAAATGTCCTTCTGCAAGGTAGACAGCATGCTGCATAGTGGAGGTGAGGATTGTGAAGGCTGGTATTGCACATCCATGCATAGCCATTACCCCTTACAGGTGGTATGTGATCCAATATTGGTCACCACAGTGCTGTATATGCCTGTCCAGTGATCTTTGTGCTCAGAACTTGTGAGCATGTCATGAGCTACTGATTACTATAGCACCCATTCCACATGATTTCCCACAGGTACACTGGCTGTCCTACACTTCCCAGCTTGCTTATGGTACAACAGCTGTTGTACACATGTAACACAAGACTCTTTCCACAAAGGGCAAACGTCCAGTCTGGTGGACCCCAGCCATTAACAAACTTTACAATAAGAGGAGAAAGCTATTACATGATAGAACAAAATCCATAAAGGAAGTCACCCTGATCATTATTAGTAAAAAAATACGAGCACTCATAAAATCAACTAAGGCCAATTTTGAGAGAAAAATTGCCATGGATTCAAAGGACAATCATAAGGCCTTTTTCAGCTATGTTAGGAACCTGGGTGGAAACTCACAGATATGCTCAGAATTAGTCCAAAATGATACAAAATCACTGAACCCACAGACATTGCCAACATACTGGCAGACAGGTTCAGTGCAAACTTCACCCCCTCTCCCCTAAAGGAGAGATAACTATCCCAGCCGAGTGTAGCCTCCCGGACATCTCAAATGCAGGTGAAAGCTGCTCTCTAAAGCTAAAACACAGCATCAATGGGACCGGATGGTGTCCCCGGCTGTGTGCTACACGAGCTAAA
Source organism: Protopterus annectens (assembly GCF_019279795.1). Lineage (NCBI taxonomy): Eukaryota > Metazoa > Chordata > Ceratodontiformes > Protopteridae > Protopterus > Protopterus annectens. The sequence goes on along the minus strand of NC_056741.1, from coordinate 1,799,287,056 downwards.
TGAGGAATTAAACCCGCACATAAGGCAGCTGTTTAATCTCAGCCTTACCACAGGATACGTGCCCAAGGAGTGGCGACGGCAACTGTGGTCCCACTCCACAAAGGTGGCGCCTCACGGACCCTGGTAATTACCGCCCCATAAGCTTAACAAGTCTAGTCTGCAAAGCTATGGAGAGGATCATAATGGAGCTCATAAACAAAGATATAGGGGACTTGCAGACATTGGACCCGACCCAGTTTGGCTTTGTCAGGGAAGATCATGCCTTTTGAACTTGGTCGACTTCTTGAAATAGTCACCAAGGCCATTGATGAGGAAAGGCAGTCCATACAGCCTACCTTGACCTTGCAAGGCTTCGACACAATACCCCACTCGGGTATTGTAGAAAAACTTACCAGCTTAAATGTAAACCCATATGTCACAAGATGGGTTGCAAACTGGCTTAAGGACAGAACCCACAGGGTTAGAGTTGCTGGCGCTGTGTCAGACTCCAAGCCGGTCACAAGTGGTGTCCCACAGGGCTCGGTCCTTGGCCCCTATTGTTTGGCATCTACTTCTCAGAAGTACAGGCCAACATGGGAGGACTTTGGCTGACAAAGTTTGCAGATGACTGCAAACTGGGCGCCATAGTGGAAAGTGCATCGGACACTGATATCCTTCAGAAGGGACTCACGGAAACAGATAGCTGGTGCCAGAGCCATGGCCTGAAGTTAAACGCCAAAAATGTATAGTCATACCCTTCGGGAAAACAAGGTAACCCCAAGCTACCATATAGGTGGCAATCCACTAAGCACAGAAGAGGTTATCAGGGACCTGGGGACCCAGGTTGACAGTGGCCTTTCTTTGACACTCACATTGCTAAAGTGGTTAGAAAGACCTTCTACATTGCCCACCTGATCATGAAGGGATTCACATCCAGATCTAGTGAGGTCATTGTTCCCCTGTACTCTTCACTTATCAGACCAATGATCGAGTACAATGCCCCATTCGGGATGTATCTCACCCGACATCTGCAGCAATTGGAGAGACCCCAAAAGTTCCTCACCAAAAGGATAAAGGGACTCCAAAATCTGTCATATGCTGCCAGATTGAAGAAACTCCAGCTCTATTCAGTCGCATACCGTCTGCTCAGAGGTGACATGTGCCTGACATACAAGGCCATGTCCAACCCGGAATTAATGGACATGCTCCACCTCAAAAATCCAAATCCACCAAAACCACTAGAGCAAGCGACTTAAACCTTAGCACGGATATAAATAGGACGTGCTGGAGGGATAGATTTATCACTCAGAGACTCCCTATGCTGTGGAATAAAATCCCGGTCCATGTGAGGCAGAGCACCTCGCTGACTCTGTTCAAGAGAAATCTAGACCTGTGGATGGGAGATCGTAGGTTTACCCCAGGAATCATCTCTGGGTCACTGCTGGACAGAGGCACAACAAACTAATGGGCACAGTATTTTTTCATATAAGGGGTGGCGTAAGCCACAATAATTTGGGCTAGGCTTATAAATGCCTTAGGGCAGATAGCCTAGTATAAACCTATGAACCTATGAACCTATGAACACACATATCCTGTGGGACATGGTTATATATACAGGCATGTCCAACTGTCACGTACCAGTGCTACTGCCTGTCTATATGAGGGATATGTCATACATGTGGCAATAGAGCAATTGTCTCATGTACACATTCAATGCTCACCTCCCAACATACGGCACTACAGCCTGTGGGGGATGCACTTCTGCAGCCGTGCTGGGGGCATAGCTCGCAGGTGTACCTCATTATGAGGAACGTACCTCATATGGGGTTCTAAAAGGTGCATGTTCCTTAAGGTTCCACATTGGAAGGGTCTGTCACACATTCATTGTTGTAAATTGTTTACCTGCTAGCCATGGCTAAATAGATGGGAATCATATTAATTCATTAGAATATCTTTTTTATACGTAAAACCAGCCTATTTTAGCCATCATTTGCCCTTCCTAGTTGAAGCTGTTAGTAAGCTAGTTGTAAGTGTTCCACGTTTTGCCCATTTGTCACACAGTATGAGGGCTAATGTTCCTCAGTTTGGGGACAGGAGGTTGACAGCTATGGCTGGGGGTAATGCTGTCACCAACCCTGACTGCACCTGACAGTCATTTGGGGATGTGTAACATTCGCAACACATCCCACCCATCACATAGTCTCACATGATCGACACCACTGGCCACACCTACGAGGACAACTTGTGCAGTATGTCTCCATACTCACTGTAGGCACCAGAGGTAGCGCCCATCATGGAAGGCAACATCACCAGCTTATAGCCCATAGACTCATGTGTGCCCATCACATACAGCCAGTAGTGAGTTATAACATTCACAACACACCAGTCATAGATGACTCTGTAGGGAGTCACACTGCAGTTCCACACAGCAGGCTACACAAGGCATTAGTCGCTTACATCTTGCTGTCGGGTAACTGCTTCTGCAACATAACCTATGCACCCATGCCACACCTCACCAGGTATGATATGACTGTCATTCTCCATGTTAGTGTGACTGCCCTGTGATGCCACTTCACAGACTATGTGTGCAGGGACATGCAATAGCTCACCAGTCTTATAGCCCTGAGGGTGTGGGCCAAGCCCTGGGGAGCATTTTGCATTCGTCCAGACACAATACCACTGTACAATGACTGACTGTGTCACTTCAACAGTTGCCTATGCTCCTATTGTCATTCCACAGGCATCTGGTATCTGTCCGCTATGACTGACCTGGTCAAACACAATGCTGTGGCACAGATGACTTGCACCTGTCAGCCCTGGGAGTACAGCTCACATGTAAGGCACTTGCTGCTTCTGTACTGCCTGTCTTGCACAGTTTCCAGTAACTGTCACCAGCAGGGTGGTAACTGGCAGGCACGACATGGGGTCATGTGACACAATGCTTGCATCTTCCTCTGTGACGCACGCAGGCAAGGCACACCTTATAATGCACCACTCAAACATCTCTGCAGTGACTGGGACCTGCCTCTAGGCTCTGCAGATCACACCTGCAATGACAGGTTATAGACAGACCATACCTTTCTGGCACATACCTGAACCGGCACACCCACAGCTGAGGGGTTCCCATATCCCACTATGTTTTGCACACATCCTGGCAAGTTACTTAGCACAATGCATCAGAGGTGCTCCATGTGCAACTAACTGTGTCTGGGACCGCTATACACATTGTAACAAGCGACAGAGTCAACATCATACCCCACGGGTAACATACCTTCTATGTTGGTATAGTGGACAGTGGGCCTCAGACAGCTACTACTGATGTGTGACTGACACTACCCCACACTTCATTGGGATAGCCACTCATGTACCGACACATCGATGAGTCATACCCTCCGCTCTGCTGGGTCAACCCATACACACCACCTCCAAGACCTACATTACCCTTGGCATGAACACTACCACCATGTGGCTGGTGTTACACACCTGGGGTTATCCCCTCATTGGTGGATTCCGAACATATGCTAATCGACCTTGTTAGCCACATCCCGGCAACACACCCATCACAGCATACACAGTACATGAGTACTACAACACCTACTACAGACGTCTGCTGACAGCGGTTGTTAACATCATGACACCCGTGCAGATGGACAATGCACATACAAATGCTGACACATACCCCAGTGCACTTCATTAGCATGTACACAACTGCATGGATCATGCTATTCCACACAGAGCCATGATGGTACACACCAGATAACAGACGCCACTCTGGTGGTCATGTTCCATGGACATATGATGTACAACAGCAGGTGTAGGCTGTTGCACAGTGGTGTACATTCCCATGTGTGGGGTGGCTCACTGGTCAGCCGTGGTGGGGCCACAGGGTCCCTCATCACATACTCCAAGACTAGCTACGTAAACATGACTGCCACACATTCCAGGGTGTACCACCAGGCATTATGGTGGTATATCAGTAGTCGATGGCAACACCCACATCTGCTGTCACATACAACAGTCACTCAGGAACATTGCAGACCCAGGTGTTGTTGCCAACATGCTGGAGGATGGATTCAATGCTGACATTACACCCTCTCACTCACTACAGGGCCGCAATCCATACATGAACATTGTGGTGTCCCTGTGGTCACACCTACACAGTACTGACCTACACTCTATATGTCCTGGGACACTGGCCCCATGTCACCTTCCAACGTCCCAGGCTGTGATGTCCACCAACCTCTGAATTACATGTCTCCCCACTAGGCCACCATATTCAGTAATAGCCTTGTTTCAGACATTGTAGCCCCTGAATGGCACACAGCAGCATTTATCACACTACACACAGGTGGCACCACATTGCACGAGTGGGACTATAGTCCTACACACCTGACTGGACTGTTCTGCATGGCTATGGGGCACATCATCAAGGACGTCATTCGCAGAGACATTGTTGGGCTCCCGTCCTTTGCTGCCACCCGGTTCGGCTTGTTAAGGCCAGAGCATGGCCCCTACACATGGTGGTCTCCTTTCATACAGTTACCAGGGCAGTTGCTGATGAAATGGGAGTCCACACATCCTACATTGTCCTCTCATTGCCTTTCAGCACCATTCCCCATTCTGGTATTGACAACATACACATCCACCTGCACATCGTACCCTGTGTCTCAGGATGTTATGCTATGTGGCTCATGGACAGGACACACAGTGAGGCCAGCATACCATAGTACCTACTACATGTCAGGTACATTTGGCATACCACGGTCCTCAGTCATAGGGCCCCTCATGTTCAGTATATGCTTCCCTGCAGAACAGCCTAGCACATGGGACTTTCCCTGCCTAGCTTTCAAACCCCTGCATACCAAGTGCCATGATTGCTTCACCAGCTGATACTGACTCCAACCATATGGGTGTCGCTGTGACAGATACATAATATGACTATCATGGCATCAAGCTGCATGACACAAGGTGCATGCACATCACCTTTGCATTACACCATTCACCCATTGACTATCACATGGATGGTAGTCCCCTACATACATATCACATTGTACATGTTTGCAGTACACACATATGTCACACCCACTCCTGTGATTACCGTATTGCCACTGTGGCGTGGATATCCTTCTACATGGCCACACCTATCTGTACTGGGTGTGTAGCTGGTACATAGGCACCCATTGTACCTCTGAACTCAAGACATCTACACACATTCAAGGGTACACATCCCCATTTAGGGTGCACCTTACACAACAGCTACAGCTTTACATGCCACAACATTAACACGCCATGACGTTTAATGAGCTATGACAGTTTAAATATGCGGCTGCACTACGGACACCACATGTGTACACATTTGCATACAACATACTCAGGGGTGACCTCTGCTGATCAGACAGGGCCCATGTCCACAACATTATTAATGGATATACTCCTCATACGCGACATAAGCAGAGGCCACTGTGAGCAACATGCTCATGGATATGTGCACACATGCCACAATGAGTGGGATGTGTTTGTGGGTTGCATTCCCAAACCGGACACTCACCATGCTTTGGAACATAAGTCCTATGTACATCACACAGGGACACTCAGTAGCACTGTTCATGTGATACCTCCCTTGGTGGTTGGGAGACACATGTAGGCCTGGGATCACTGCAGTGGCTGTACTGTGCAGAGGTGCAGGTGACACCTGGCTCTGCTGTTCACAGGACACTACCCTAGAAAGGTGCCACTAGTGTAAACACTGTAGTTGTGCTTACACATGGACTTGCCAGACTGCATAGTACCCCACTATGCACCTGTGAAGCTATTACATGTCCTTTGTGCATGGTTACTTGGTAGCCCTTCCATTTAGATTAGCTATCATGCTATTACTATGTCCCATACCTACAGGCCATATGTATCCTGTTATTGTACATACCAATAGACAATACCTGTGGTATGCATGATATGCCTGTTATGCTGTGTAGAATATCTGTCATATCTACCTATAATACTATACATTACACATATTTCACATAGTATCCCATAATGCAAAGCATACTTGCACAGCGGGACCACCTTACATATGTCAATAACGTTATATGCCCATACACATGCGTGCTGTGACAGTATATCAGCATATACTATCCCCTGCTATGGCACGTCCTTGTTGGACATACCCTACCACTGACGGCGGGTTGTATGGAATTGTTCTGTTTAATGCCCTCATGTAGCATCCCTTGTGGTGTCTGTGCTGTGTACCTTGTGTCCCACTGCTGGACGCACAGTTTCTACAAGCGTTAGTATGCTCAGCAAGACATCAGTACATAAATACCTTTCCCCACTTTATGCATTGTGGACACATTTAATTAATGAAAACCAGGCTATACATACAGTAAAACATCATGCTATACATAACCTTACATATCGGGCATTCTACATACCTTGTTGTCCTTACGGCGTTTCGTTTCTATCTCTCTCACAGTGTTTCAACTGGTATTCGGTATGAGCATACGGTTTGAATGTCTGGCAAGTCATCCTTATATACGTCGATACCTGTAACATGTGGATTCATCCCGCCAATTGGTGTTCCTGAGTGACTAATTACTTGCATATCAGCTGTGCAGCTACTCCATTCGCCAATTATGTGGCAACAGTGGGGTATAATTGGATTCTCCACTTGGGCGTTGCCTATTTGCCCTACCTTCGGGGAGACAGTCTGTATTGTGTTTTGTTATGTGTAACTGCAACTGCTATGCATGGAGACAAGTATAGTTTGGATTCATGTCCCCTGTGGATTGTGTGTGACAGATAGAGTATTTGGTTCAACATGTGGGTGTACCTGTCATCCCAACGTGTGATAACGGAGTATTGCAAACAAAACCTGTAACATGGCTGTTTGCTCCATTATACAACGCCTGCAATTTTGCATGACGCCTTTCATTGTGTCTCTCACACGGTATGTTGAGGGTTTTGCAGATGTAATTGACTGACTGGATGTTTGTGCTGCCATTACAGTCTGTATTGCTTTAGTTTCTAGTGTGGGGGATGTCGGTGGGTGTATGTAGCATATACAGGTTTGTGGGCCTTGCATTTCTACATAATCCGTATATATGTGTGTAGGCTCCATCCCTAATTAGAGAGCTAACAGTTAGTAGACTTATGTTACGGGACTGTACATTGGGCCATTGTTAATTGGTTTCTATATCGTCTGCAGGTGAGCTTGCTACTTGTATACCTCCGTAATTGCGGCGATATATCAAGGGATATGTGTAAGTGACAGCTATCCCTTGTATTTCTGTCCCAGATATTTGCAGTCATTGTGGTTGTGTTGTTAAAAGAGACTGTTTGCCATGGGTTGCCACCTTTTCATATGGTCATTGTTGGACACCTGCGGGACACACAGCGGTGTTTACAGGCCAACACGTAGCCACAGTCAGTACACAGGTTAGCACATACTTTTATCCTCACTACATACCTATTGTTGTGTGACTTTGGCTACTTATCATATTGCATGTAACATTTACGTTTCTTACATACAGGCATAACTATTACATATGACTGTTACATTATATATGGGACATATTTATGTCCTACCATCTCGGACATTTGCCCTTTGCACTGTTTTATGTCTGGACACACCTGCCCAGGGTGGGGCTGTCCCTCCTACTGTGGGACAGGTAGTAGCCGTATGCCTACGGCTAGCTATAACCACACCTACCGTACTGATCTGCCTCTGACTTGGCACTAACAAACACATGTTGCGGACACACACACACATTACAGTCACACAGAGATGCACACGGCACCCTCAACGCACACTTACACAGACTATGGCACTCACAGACACAGTTGAACACAGTACCTATGTGAACCGCGACACCGGCAGCGGTGACTAACTGTCCCTTCATATCATCATACTATTACTCGCAGATGTACTGTTCTGGTACTGTGTTCTATCGGTCTTTCAGCCTCGTGGTTACGCATGTCAGTATGTTACACATTCCATGGTTGGCGGTATCCTATTTATTTGTACCTCCAAGGTAGTATAAATGTTGTTGAACTATCTATTATATTTGCAGATATCGCTGAATCCATCTATATCACCATATATCCCTCTATTGCCCTTTCTATCTGTATTATATATATGCATATGTGTACATATATATATATATATATATATATATATATATATATATATATATATATATATATCTGGCGGGGAACGTGACATGCACACAGCACCAACATATGCTGTAAGGCTCATGTATTGTTCAGGTGTTGGCATTCCGTGTTCCACTGGCTGTTGTGTTTACAATGTTTGAGGGCTGCCTATGTAGGAGTCACACATTGGGCGACCTATACATTACAATTTACATGTGGTCATGTTTGTGTGCCATCCATTTTACTGTGTGTGCAGGTGGAGAGGTGTCAGTCCGTAGGGGCCTACACTGTTAGAGTATGTGCTATACATTCCCTCTTTGCCAAGGCGTAGGCATATTGGGTACGCCTCCATCTGCCTACTGGGGCTGGCACAGTGTGTTCATGGTCTGACTCCCTCTGTGCCTGTAATGGCCTTGGCAATTGCGATGGGCTATGAGGGCCTTCACCATTTTGTCCCTGCTGCAGCTGCTTCCGCAGGATCATATTATGTAGCATGGCACATACTATGACGATGTGGGCACACGTGCCTGGAGAGTACTGCAAGGCTCCACCAGATGTATCCAAGCACCGGAACCATGATTTCAGCATCCCAAACACACACTCTATGATGATTCTGGTTTGTGCGTGTGCCTCATTATGGTGTTCTTGCATGGGTGTGTGTGCATTTCTGATGGGAGTTATCATCCACGGCTCCAGTGCATAGCCAGCATCCCCCACAAGATGGCCATGTGGGATGTCCCCCCTGACAAATACCTGATACAGCTGTGAGGCATGCCAGATATGGGAGTCATGGTAGCTTCCAGGGCTGCCAGCACACACATCCCCATGATAATGCCCTGGGCATTGCACACAACCTGGCAGTTGATGGGGTGGAATCCCTTGCTGTTTATGTAGCGCCTACCCTGCTCACCGGGTGGTGACTTGATTTGTATGTGCGTGCAGTCTATCGCACCCAGTACCTCCGGGTATTGTGCCACACGGTGGAAGTGGCGCATATTGCTGGCCAACTCCTCCTGAGTTCTGGGGAAGTATATCTGCTCATTGGCATGTGGTAACATGGCATCCAGGAACTGGTGTAGTACCCTGGATGATGATGCCTGTGAGATACCCATTATATCTCCAGTTGACCTTTGAAAGGTACCTGTGGCCAGTAGTCGCAGGCTTACACATACCTTCATGGATGGGTTCCCCTCTGTTGTTTCTGGTTCTCAAGTGTGGCCGGCACAGCTCCACTATTTGCTGTAAGATGTCCCTGTCCACCCTGTAATGTTCTACTATCTCCAGGTCATGTATCCCCTGGTAGGTTACCCTTGGTCTGAACACTCTCCTTCTCCTCCGAGGCCTGCGGTGGTTGTCGGCATCATCCTCCACAACACCGTCAGTCTCTAACACATGCTGATGAATCATAGCTATGGCAGCACCCAACATGTACATTTTAAAAGTTCCCCGTGTGTTTACACCTATGGTGCGGTGTTTGGGAATACACAGGTGTGTGTTGGGTGCTTTCACACTTTATACTATTGTGCTGTGAACACCGATGATGTCATAGGGTGTGTATGTACGATCGTAGCTACAGGTTATCTTATGTGTTTTACTGCCGGAACTACTATTGTGGTGCCTTTGGTGTTGAATTACATATGCCTGCCGTGTATTACCTCTTGACCTTCCCTTTACATTTCTGCATGTTGCACCTACCATTTTCTGGCGTGCATCCTGCAGCCTACTTTCATTTGTACTTTCCTGGACCTGGCGTATCTTGCGTTATGTGTGCTACTGCTGGTCTGCTGTCAGTGTGCTTTGCTCTGCTGTGTCAGGTCTCCTATCTTTGCAATCCAATACCTCCCCTCCTTTCTTTGCATTCCAATGCCTCCCCTATCCTGTTTTGCAGGTTTCTGCAAGCAGACTTGTCAGCTGCCGTCGATTGGCCTTCGTGGGTTGATTGGTGTTGATTGCTCATTAGTACTCCAATTACCCTACTTCCGCATTTCCTTCTTTTCTTCTCCTGACCTTCCTGTTTCTGCTATTGTTTGCGGCGCGTGCGTCCGATTACTGGGTTTCGGGCACGTTTTCATCCTCGTACACATGCGCTTTTGGGCACCATGTGTGCTCTCAGCTAAACGATTCCTCCCCACCCCTGTCCTGCAGCTTTGCTTAGCAACGGACAGGCCAGATTTACAATGCCCCAATGTGCTTACTGCTACGGTGGCACACCCCTCTGCTGATGTCATGTATCTCCTCTGAGCCACTCCTCGGTGTTATACCGCTGCGCCGTATGGTACAACCTTCATCCGGCAGGACATTTGCGATTCAGTATTATCTGCCTCATTTGCATGGCATTGACTACTAATTCATAGTTACTGCGCCGAACACTATCGCAGGCCCTTAGCAACCCTTGCACCTTGGTTGTGGTGTTCCATGCCTACCATTGTGTATTATGCTGTAAACCTGATTTCTATTATGTTGCGATTTTATGACATTTTTATATTATTTCTTTATGTTACAGCTTCTGAACACATGCCCTGCGGTTGTGCTGTGCGTTACTGTGGACATGACATTAAATGTTGTTATTTACATGTTGTGCATCTTTTCTTATGCCATTGGCTGTGTATTTCACCATTGGCATATGTTAATGTTGTGATACCTGGGTCTGGCCCTCTTCCATAACTCCGATGTTCTGTTTGGGAAAATGTAAACCGTGTTTTTTGGTTTACATTTCCGTGGGCTTACGCTATGCCTGCACCACTTCATGAATCGCTATATGCCTTCATTTGCATGGTGCGACACTGCACATGGGGTGATTAGCATACCTACGCCGGGGGCTGCGCAGTTCTGGCGTACGCCGGTAGTGCATGTGGAATTGGATCGTACCTGAATCGCTCGACGGCCATATTTGGTGTTATACCGCCTACGCTATGCCTGCGCCTGGCGCAAGCTTCATGAATCCCGGGGGAAGTTTATTAGAAATGTTAATTAGGAATGTAATTCACCTATTAACAGTCTTAGCTGAAGTCTTACAGAATAACTAGGTAAACTGTTAGCATAACTAGCTAAACTGTACTTTCATTCTGGCTTATATATTTAATTATATTCATGCAGTAAATCCTCATTTAGTTTAAGTCACATCAGGCCAACCTTTGAAGTATTTAGAATGGATGATTCTGCTAAAGGAATTAAAAGCAGTACAGTTTGCATGACATTATGCATTAACAGGGGATTCAATCTTTAGTGGTGAAATTGCAGTTAAACTGTATCAGACTGGACTTTGTCAAAATAATATTAAGTACCTTTGATACTAACATTTTTACTGCAACAAGACTTTGCAGATGATAGCATGCAGAAAAAAAAGAATTTGTATATATTTTAAATCTCTGGAACTAATATACACAACTGTCTTGCTTGTCAATTACTTTTAAAGTACAAGCTCTACACTGATACAGGAATATAAATCAAATATTATGATATACTTTTATTAAAGATTTTTAATACATTATCTCTGCATGCCATGACAATTTTTTTAATTACATTGATTTATTTAACATAATCATAAAACTGTGGGCCCTATTCCAAAAGACTTTCTCTCAGTGTAAGTGACTTACTCTGGTGTAAGGCTTATCTATAAACAGGCTTACACTGGGGGACTTGGGGGGAGGGTCCGTTTCCAAAAGACTTGCTCTCGGACTAAGTCACTTACTCTGAAAGCAAGTATTTTGGAATCTGACCTTGTATACTTAAGGTTCAGTCACAATGCAAATAAAACATTTGACATATGCCCACGAGATGGCAGCGTGATCTTTCTTATTTTTTTTTACACTGGAAAAACATTTTTCCTCTTCCCCCATGCATAACACCCCACCTTCCTGAGACCTTCCTGATGGCTCAGCTACCTGCAGCCAGTTGGTTGATTTGCTCTGCCATACAAGAGCTCATGACCTAGGCACTGATGGGCTAGATAAGAACCCTATGTCCCATTTATTCTTGCTTGGAGAGTCTAATCAGCCTGTCCATTCCCTTCTGCTGAGAGCCAGGTGGTAGGGAGCAGGCCAGTTCAGGACACAAAAAGCAGCCTACCCATCCCCCGTACAGGCAGTGTGTGGGCTTGTAATCACTGTCTAATTGGGAGAAGGAGGTGCACTTGACTCCAATGCTTTCTTTGGCTCTTTGGAGGAGAGATTTGCATTTTCACAGAAGTCAACTCAACCACTAGAAGAAGGTGACATACTTCCATACAGGTAAGTGTCACCAATGATGTGAGCCTAACCACCTCTCCACTGGTTATATTTTTGAATCCTAGAAACCAACCATTGTTTGTTTGTTTGTGTCTTTCGGCTTTTCCCAGTTAGGGGTCACCACAGCGGAACTCCGGTCTGCTAATGATTGGCAGTTGATTTTTATGTACCGGCTTGCCAGGCCTGATGCACAACCTTCAACGAAGGTATGCCCATTCACACATGTCTCCACGCAGAAGACATTCTAGCTGAGAATTGAACCGGATAGCATCTTACTGTGAGGCGACAACGCTACCGCAGCACCACCACTGCGGTAGAAACCAACCATTGTAATGCCATTATATAAGGGTGGCCCAACCATGGACCCTGACCTTACTAGCCTCATATGAAGCATCTTATCTCAGAAATCATTAATTTGGACATTAAAATCCCTTCAACCTGGACCCTTATCAACTTGGCATTGTCAAAGGAAGATCCTGCCTCTTCAACCTCATTACTTTCTTTGAAAAGGTAGCCAAAAGAGTGGCTAGAGGTTATACAGTACATACAACATATTTGGACTTGGCCAAGGCATTGACACTATATCCAATGCAGGCAGTTTTGACAGACTTCATAGATTCATAGGTTCATAGGTGTGTACTAGGTTAAACCACTGGGGGCTTTTTAATCCTAGCCATGCATCCCAAATTTCTGACAAGTCCTGATACCCTTGGTAGTATAAGCAGGGGCGTGGGAGATGAGACATTTACAGCATGTCTTTGTCCATTAGAGACATGAATGCAAAACTATGGAGTGATTTTCTGGTTCTCCTCCAGTTGCCCAAGCAGCGCTTGAATTGGATTATGGAGGAACTATGCTTCATATGGATGTGAAGCATGTTCCAAAGAAGGGGTAATCTCTGGGACACATACCTGTCTCTCCAGCAGGTCCTATTTATATAACTGGCAAGGTTTAAGTCTTTAGAATGACTAATTCTGGTGCTTTTTGTTTGTGGATATGCAGGAGGTCCATTAGAGTGGTGTCTAAAGACCTCTTGTATGCCTGGCATACATCACTCCTCAGCAGCCTGTAGCAGACAGAATACAGGGATAGGGTTTTGAGGTGGTCTTTGTGTTATTTAAGCTGGTATTCTAATTTAATGAGGAAATTCTGTGGACATTACAACTGTTGAATGCCCCTGGACAGTTACATACCAAAAGGGACATAGTACTCAATGATAGATCTGATGAGTGCTGAATACAGTGGAACAATGACCTCCTTGGACCAAGATGCCATACTTTTGTGTATAAATTGCGCAACAAAGAATGATTTCCTCACTACCGTAGACACATAATGGTCAAAGACTAGACTGTTGTCTATGTCTGTCCTCAAGTCACTGTCTACTGGGTCGAATCTCAGGGGGTGTAATTGTCAATGTGGTAGTTACTAGGGACAGCCAATTTCTTGCAGGATACTATTACTATGCATTTCCTGGCATTTAGTTTTAGTCAATGTCTCTGACATCAGCTATTTGTCTGTGTCAGCTCTATTTGTAGAACATTAGTGTTGATGCAGGATTCTATGACTGCTCTTAATTTGCAATCATCTGCAAACTGGGTTAGTCAGAGGACCCTGACTTTAGCTTTGACTTCAGAAAAGTAGATACCAAAAAACAGCATTCCCAGGAGCCACCATCCCTGAGGGACTCCTGTGGTGACTGGCCTCTTTGTAGAGGTGGACTCCCCAATTCTAACTTTCTGGGTCCTATCTGTGAGTCAGCTAGCTATGCACTGGATGACATAATTAACTTCTTTGTGTTTGTCAGCAATGCCCAAGTGAGTTATTATGTCAAATGCCTTGGCCAGATCAAAGTGGCTAGCGTGAATCATTTGCCCTCTTCCACTGCTTTAGTGACCTTCTCAAAGAAGGCTATCAGGTTGAGTAGGCATGACTTGCCCTTGGTGTAACCAAACTGGGTAGGTTCCAGTGTCTGGAGGTTTCCTGTGTCATTATTGATTATTTCCATGATATTTTTTTCCATGGCTTTGCTTATGACATTAGTGAGACTTACGGGTCTGTAGTTTCCAGGGTCCTTAGGTGGCCTGCCTTTTGCAGAGGGATGATGGTTGTCTTTCTCCATTCATGAGGCACAATGCCTAAACATATGGATATAGAGAGCATTACCTGAATATGGTATAGGTTCATAAGTAAGTACTAGGCTAGCTGCCCTTGTGGGCCATTTTAAGCCTAGACAATTTCCCTCAAAAGTGAGAATCAAAGCCCGTACCTTGTGCCTGTAAGGTATACACCTTAACCACCTTGTAGATCTAAATATAAATACTTATGTTGTACAATGGATATGTAATTGATTCTGAAATTAAATGTGAAAAAAATGTAACATAGTTCAGTCTGGCAAACAAAACATTTTGCCCCTGGTTTGGACAACAAGACTTCTATTAATGGTATTTGATTTAAAGTTTCTATTATAGGAAAACCACAAAAAGTTTTAGGTACATAACATTTTTCAAAAAATGTATCTCACACAGATGGTTTACAGTTGTAATATAATATATTTATTTTAACTTTATCTGTATCAAACAATTTATAAGCACATAAGATCAGAAAATTTAGTTCTTAAATATCTGTGCAGTGTTTAGTACATGTATTACAGTAAAGGGATTTAGTGTGGGGGGGGGCTTAAATATGTTACAACATGATATGACCTCAGGAGGGCAGTATAGTATAAATGGTCTTTTAAAAAAAATATTTGAAAAAAATGAAAATCTACATGTTTTATTTGTCAGAGCTTTAGGCTACTCGTGTACTCATCATGTAAGTGTATAAAAGAATGTGACTTTTATAAATTTAAAAACAGTTCATGGTATTACTAATTCCTAGTGTGATGATCAGTAATTCTTGAAATCAATGAAAATGTCAGGTCTTGTTTCTGATCAGCAGAGTGGAGGATAAAATCAGTTCAAATAGAAAGAAAATAAACTGGCCTCACCCATAGGTATCAATGGTTCTTTCCTACCATCCGTGAGAAATTGCTTTATTCACAATGACAAGACTTTATAAATGACTGACAGGTAAAGATGCTAGTTGCAGGATAAAATAATATTTTCGTTGCCAAGTTTTCTTTCCCAGTCTCCCCCACGCAGGTTCGTATTAATTTTCTCTTCTTCTTCTTCTTTTGGTTTTTCCCGGTTAGGGGTCATCACAGAGTATCACCTGTCTGCTTATGATTGGCAGTGGAGTTTTTACGGTGTTGAGTTGCCAGCCCGGCACCCAACCTTCCACAGAAGGCACACATACTCGCACATGCACACACTCACGCCTAGGGCCAATTTAGAGTGTCCAATCCACCTACAGCATATCTTTGGGATGTGGAAGGAAACCGGAGCACCCGGAGGAGACCCACGCGGCCACAGGGAGCTCATGCAGACTCCGCACAGAAGGCACCTTCGTATTAATTTTCTCTAAAATGGCAAATTTGAATTCATTATGTGCACCACTCAAAAATGCACATGTTTAAATAGCGCATTATTACTGTTCAGATGTATTATTTATTATTATTTATTTAACATTTGTTTACCAAGATGGTCCAACTGGACAGCTGGTGTACGTTTTCAGCGGAGTCCTGGGGGGAAAGCTCCAGAAAAAAATTACAGAATATAAACAATATATATAGCAATGACACAGGTTACAAATATAAAAGGTTAATACAGTAATACAGAGGAATTACATACAAGAATAAGTGTACTACTCTATTGTCAAGTAGCGCTGTAGTATACTATAAGCATGCAAACAATATTTACAAAATGTAAAAAAGAGAGAGGGTGAAATGCAGTAGAATGTTTGAGTGGACTCTCCATAAGCAGAATGGGACTACAGAGAGGTCCTCCTACAAATACCCTCCATTAGCGGATTGGGAGTTCAGAGAGGTCCTCCTGCAAATACCCTCCATTAGCAGATTGGGAGTTTAGGGAGGTCCTTTGCAGGTGCATAAATGATTGGTGTGGTGGTATGATTTTAATTGGGTTTTGAAGGTGGTTGTACATGTCTGAAGTCTGAGGTCAGGAGGTAGGATATTCCAGTTTTTTGCAACTTCATTGGTGAAGAGAGAGTTGCCCATATTCTTTATATTGTTGTAGTGCTCGTAAATTCTCTTCCTAAGTGACCTTTCAGTCTTGCCCACATAATAACTGGGGCAGGTTGAACACTTGGCCACATACGCTATGCCAGCAGTTGAATAATTACCATTCTGTGCTGACAAGGTAGAATTAAATGTATTGTCAAGTATTAACAATTAATCCTCCAAAATAAATGAACACTGCTTTCTGGAATCACATTTAGTGGTCCCCTTTTTCTTATAGCTTTTTATAACATCACCACTTTAGTAACCTCTGTTGAATAACATATCACAAAAGTTGCCAATTTCTTTAATGTTCCTCCAAACATAGAGGACATTCGGACCACTCTTACATATTGCCCTTTTATTAAACCTTTTTAAAAACAAAAGGGTAGGCACTTGTGTAATGTAAATAGGATTTGCTCAGAGTTGGTTTCCTTTAAATTTTAGATATAAACCCTTCACTGAAATGCTTGATCATGGTGTGTAGGTACTTCATAGCATTCTTGTCAAAATTAAAACGTAATTAGTTGTGCTATTGAGGTAATCAACAAAACTGGAAATAGTATTCTCAGCACTTTCCCATAAAATAAAAATGTCATCTAGGTACCTCAAGTAAAGCCTACAATACTTAAAATATTGGCAATTAAACACATATAACGTTTCCCAAGTTAACAGAACCAAATTGACATAAACTGGGGTGCAAACAGACTCCATGGCTACACCGCTGATCTGTTTGAAAATCTCACCTTCAAAAATATAAAATTGTTATCATGTACTAAGGAAACCATTTCCATTATTAAATTAATGTTAGATGCTGATAAAAAGTCACAGTTGACCAAATTATTATGAAATAGATTCATGCCTTCTTCAACTGGTACGGTAGTGAAAAGATCCACTACATCAGTAGTAAGAAATCCAGTTTTGTTATTTCACAAGTCAGGTATACATCTACCAAGGGAGGCCCACGAGTGCTTTAACATGTAGCACTTGTTCTGAAATATGAGCTTAAAAACCCTGTCAATAAAGACTGCCAAGGGATATGTTTTAGACCCTTGTGCTGCTACAGTTGGTCTAAAATGAGGATTTATTAAATCCTTGTGAATTTTTGGAATGCCAAAATTGTAGGATTGTAGATAAGTGGTTTCAGAAATTCTGTTATCTAGTGGATGACTCCACTGTCATCTGCACAGCACCTACCCTGAAACAACTACAAGACCATACTCAAAAATCCTTTACTGCCTTTGAGTCTTTCTCAGAAAAATACCAGCTCATCCTTAATCCCAACAAAACCCAAATAATGCTGTTCCCTAACTAATGTCACAAAACAAACTCCTCCCACCATGACTTTACAATCACCTCATCCAATCACTGTAGTCAAAACCTCCTCATAAATCAAGCTACAAGGTATCATTCCAGATGATAAGTTAAAATTTGACAAACATGTATCTCATGCCATCAAAACAACCCACATTAAATTAAGTTCCCTTTACAGAATAAAACCTTTCTTAAACTCTTCCAGACAAGCTATTGCTAGAACTCACCTACTATTTACTTTATTCTATGCCTCCCCTATATTTACTAACCTCAAAAAAATCAGACTTAAGCAAACTTGAATCATGCTACCATAAGATACCCAGATTTGCTGCTAACCTGCCCCGCAGAACCCATCGTTGACTTGCTCTGAAGCAACTCAAAATGGCTAGAGCTGCCCAACCTACTAACCCTAAACCAACTTACCATAGCCCATTCCATAGTTTACCTACCCATAAAATGTCTATCCATTCAGGACCTATTACAAACCCACCTCAACAGCAGGTAGGCTTGCCACCCCTCCGTTTTTTTTCCGGACTATCAGGAAAACAAACTGATTCTCCGGTAGTCCGGAAAACACTGTACAAACTCCGGTATTCTGTTTCAAAAAGGAAACAGACTATCGGAGTTTGTAAATCGGCTGATTTACTATGCTTTTTTTACAGAAAAGCATAGCAAATCAGCCAAAAGCAGGCGTCGGGAACGTAAAAAGAGGGCGCTCCCGTTGATCGGCTTATTTACTATGCTTTTTTTACAGAAAAGCATAGCAAATCAGCCAAAAGCAGGCGGCGGGAATGAAAAAAGAGGGCGTTCCCGTTGAGTGATGCTGTCGTTACATCACAAAATAGGCAGTATTTTGGCGGGAGAGGGGGTGGGGTGGGCGGGGTTACTGGTGACGCGAGGGGCGTGGCTTGGCTCCGGTTTTAGCCGTGAACGAAGGTGGCAACCCTAACAGCAGGATTCTATGATCCTCAAAAAAATTACTACTCGAAGTTACAAAATCCAACAACAGCTTTAAAAGCTCACTATATTCTAACTCTGTAACTAAATCATGGAGCTCCACCCCCAGAGCATACTAAACACAGCAAACTTAACGCACTTCAAAAAACTGCTAAAGTCCCACCTAAATGACAACTGGTCATGTTCCTGCTCCTCACCAGGCTGAACCCATTTCTCCCCTCCTCACCTTCTCTCTTCCTATTCTCCATTTTCAATATATCTCTATTTGCTTACTGATCCTGTGTGATTATAAGTATAACAACATTAAGCATAATAATTTACAGTACCAAACAGGCATATCTGAGACACTATTTCTTTGCATATTAAGCTATTGTATCTCTGCGACATTACTCCACTGAATTACTTCTGGTTACTAAGTGTAACTGCCAATATATGTGTTACTAAGTTATCCTGTTAGCTTTATTACTAACTTGAATTGTACTAATGTGTTACTATGCGACGTACTACTATAATTTCTCTGATTGTTTCACTATTGTTTAAAATACTGTCTGTTGTGTTGTTGTTATGTGGAGCTTTTCTCCCCGGGCCTCCCCTGAAAATAGACAAACTTGCCCAGTCGGACTTCCCCAGTAAATAAATGTTAAATAAATAAAAATAAAAATAAAAATAAATAATAAAAAAATCATATAATGCCATGTCAGTTTTATTATGGGCAATATTAACTTCATTTCTTGAGACTGGAATATATGTACTTGTATCATGAAGAATGTTAAGCATCGCACATGAGTAAAGAATAGCATCAGAAATTACAGCCCCCCAACCCTTATCAGGCTTCATAATTTGAATTGTCCTGTCATTAGTCAGAGAATCTAGGGCTGCCTTTTCTTTTTTATTTAAATTAAAATTTTCTAGGATGTTTACTTTCTCTAGCACATTCATAGATATATTCAACACAAACCTTCTTAAGGGTTTGAATAACTGGGTGCATTACATGGTTATAAAGTCTTGTTTTTCTAAAGGTTTTCCCATCTTTACCGGTATTATAATTCAAGTTAACTTCTTTAAAATAAACTGCAGGTTTCAATTTCCTTGTAAAAGGTTTCATTTCAATCACTGAATATGAAACACCAAAGACTTTTGTTAGCATAAACTTAAAACCCCCATCAAATATAGAAAAAAGCTCTAAAGTGACAGGGCATGACTGAATTAAATATATTGTACCCCTGATGGGAGAAAGTAATTCCATCATGGTTTGCTATGAACACCATCTCTTGTTTTTCCCTTT
Source organism: Protopterus annectens (assembly GCF_019279795.1). Classification (NCBI taxonomy): domain Eukaryota; kingdom Metazoa; phylum Chordata; order Ceratodontiformes; family Protopteridae; genus Protopterus; species Protopterus annectens. The sequence goes on along the minus strand of NC_056741.1, from coordinate 1,799,267,033 downwards.
CATTTTGTACCTCATCTCTTGATGGTAAAAAAAGGGGTAGCTTCCCTGCACAGCCTTCCTTGGGCCTAGGTTCATAGGTTGGTATTCTCTGTTTGCCAGTTGTTCTGATCTGCGTAACACTGTAACATCCTGTTCATAATTAAAATCATAAGGCCCTGCTTATACAGTTCCCTATTTTCTATTACCTCAGGCATGTAGGGTAATTCCACTCAGAGGCTCGTGCCAGAAGGGTTCTGAACAAAACCTTTATCAGAAAAATGAGGTGAATCAAAATGTCGCCTTATTTTATTCATGGGATATGCTGTCTTATCGTTATATTGCTGTGCTCAATTTCTTATGTTTGTGTTTCCAAATCTCTATAAATTTTTTATCTGTTCATGAAAACACATTACTGTAATGATATGTGTAATAATCAAATAATAAATCCTTTTGTATTTTATCACTCAAAGCATCAACCTCACTTAATAAATCAGTAATTTTAAAAATATTAGACTTAATCAGAAATTCAACTAACTCAATGCTATGACAGTCAAACATTACAGTAAATTTATCATAAATACTATTATTGTAATCTAATCCATTAGGAAATGTATACATTCGAACTCCTTGCAGTACAATGCAATGTCTAACACATTATTTTTAAATAACCACTGTCCATCTGCAAAGTTCTAACTCTAACTTTTAAAGTTTCATCTCAAAAGCATAACTATTGAACTATTGTCCTTAGGTGAACTCTAGTTAAAACAGTCTGAGGACCCATCATTACAATGTGAATAATTATCAGCACAAGAAAAAAATAAAAGGTCTATCAAGCCAAGTCTTTAAATTTTTAAGTACTGACAAACCTTGTTATGATTAGAGATGATGGAAACACTAAAGACAGGACAGGGAGGATGAAGAGCAGGAGAACATTGACTCATTAGTTACAATACTCTGTAAGCTTCATATATATAAATCCCTTCCACTAGTAATGAACAAGTATTCAATAGCTACACACACATATAATTACATGACAGAATGAGACCAAAAGATCTCTGTAGTCATCTTGTAGTTGCAGCTAGGCTATTCTAGTTATCCTCCTCCCAATTTCATTTCCATTTTTATTCTATTTCACATCTAACAGCTGTCTGTTGTCTCAAGCTCCACAATCTCTGCTGGTAAGGATCATAGGATCATAGCAAGTTAATAGACTATTGGCCCCGAGGCTCTTATAAGACTAGCCAAGAGTTTAGCCCATGTTTAGACAAGTCAGAACCCGATGCCCCCTGTCCAGCAGGGACACGAGTGGAATCCCAGAGATGTATTTTATGTTTCCCATCCAGTTATCCAGGTTGTGCTTAAAAAGGGGTAAAGAGGTACCCACAATCTCTTCTGGTAATATATTTTACCTTCAACCACATTATGTGTAAAATAATGTCTCCTCACATCATTCTACATCTACTTCCACATATCTGTTGCCAGTATCATCTCCCCAGCTTGCCAAGGCTGGTCATACTGATTTATTTTAATAAAACACCACTATATGTTTGCTTATAATGGGGTATGTGTGCCCCCCCCAAGACTGGTTGCCTTGATGAAGAACAGATGCCTCGCACGGTGTAAACCTTGACGTGGTGCAAAAGCTTATCACAACTGTACAGGGCAACTTGTTGCAAAAGTACTTTGTAAGGAAGCGGCAGATATTGTGTGTTGCATACGTTTTACAGAGAAGGAGGTGGCAATAGCATGGAAGTTGTACAATTCCACAAAAATTCTGAAGTACTGAAAGGGAATGCTCTCCATAAGTATGCACTGACTGAGGTGGCATACTTTGATATATCTGCAAAACTCCTGCTTATCTTGACACTGTGTAGGCATAAAGCAGAAAACCAGTCCTGGATGGGACACCAGGATCCATCAATGGACACATTCACAACACACAGGATTGAGCGCAAGTGTACACACGCAAACACGCACACATGCACACATGCACGCACACACATACAAATCAGATTGGAATCACAGTTCATATACTGGCACATCTTTGGGGGAAAAGACTGGAGACTGGCAAAGCCCCACATGAACACAACAGGTATGTGGACTCCACAATAAAAGTACTCCTGCCAGGTTTCGAACAAGAAAACCAAATTGGTCTTCCATATGTTTAGACATTTTAATATAAAAAAGGCACATTAAAACTGAAAATTGTTTTCAGTTGTAATAAAGGCAAAAGTGCCAAGAGCAAAGCAGAACAGATACGGGGTTAGGAGGGACATTCTTTAGTATGTCACAAATTCCATCTGTAATCATTTTCTACATTATCTTTATTAATTTCCTGATTGTACAGTGCAGTCTATCTTTCTGCAGGTATTTTAAAGATTTAAAAATACCCGTATAACCAGTTTACATCATAAACAGAGTCACTAATAATATGCAAAATATTTTAAATTAAATAAAAGCAACTCAAAAATATTGGAATACAGAGATAACCTATCACTTTACTGTTAAGCGTTTCAGCAGGTTAAACCCACCATTGTCCTAAAACTGCTTTACACATATTAGTGGTGGTGCTGCGGTAGCGTTATCGCCTCACAGTTAGACGTTGCCCGTTCGATTCTCAGTTAGAGAGCGTCTTCTGCGTGGCGAAATGCGTGAATGGGCGTTCCTTCGTTGAAGGTTGTGTGTTAGGCCCGGCAAGCCAGCACGTCAAAATCTACTGCCAATCATTAGTGGACCAGAGTTCCGCTGTGGCAACCCCTAACTGGGAAAAGCCGAAAGAAACAAACAATAAGTAGCTATAATACAATACTACTGTCACGCAATGTCAGATGTTGGTCTTACTTAAAAATAAGCCTGACTGCCAACATGTAAATGTGAGCCTCATATTTCTGAATAAATGCATGAGAAATTCTATGCATTCATTTTATGGTTTATTTTATTTTAGTTTGGTTTTATTACTTCCGTTAGTTCCTCAGAGAGCACTGTATCCTCCACTCTATAGATGGGGCTATGAAACTCTTGTAGCTGTCTATATACCTTCCTACTTTCTTTCTTTATGAAGTCTCTACTGCTCCTTGTTAAATAGGGTTCTGTGCTCATTTCCTCTCTGCTTACCAGGAGAGTGTGCTCAGTTATCAGTAGTGAGTAATTTGTGGCAGCGTCATCTTAGATTTTTTTGCCCCCACAATGGCTTTGCTGAAATCTTGTAAGCTGTTCCCTGCTGTAAGCAGTTTTTCTCCCTGTATGACTTTGCTGCCTTCTAGGGCCAGGTAAGCTGCTTTTATAAAGGTTTATACTGTTTGATAGAATCTGGTTTCCTGAGGGTAGAGCAAACTGTAGTGGAACTATCATTTTAGAAGGCAAGATTTGGCAGTCCTTGCCTGTGGGAGGGGGTTTAGTTCAATGACAAGTGTGTCAGTAGCTGCTAACCATTTACTGAAATGTGCTGCTCTCTTTTTTTCAGTTGACCTTAAAACACTGAAGGTCATAGAAGTGGAAAGCTATACTTCCTAATCCTGACATGCTGCAGTTTTAATGCTTTACATTAGAACTGAATTTTCCTAAACTTGTAACTATATTTTTTGTAGCCCTGATACTGCACTGATAGTAAAATGTAAAGGTAGCTAGCAGTTCTGAGTTGTAGTCTGGGGACTTGCATTTCAGAGAAAATGTTTATATTCTAATAAACTTTAGAACTGCTAGTGAGTGTTCTGTGTTAGTAATAAAAGGAAGATGAGCTGTACTTTAGGATGTCTAAGCTTGGATTCTCTGAGAATGGGACTGCCACCATCTTAAAAGTTTGGGATTATGATAGGATGCTATCTAGTAGATGGAAATGTCTTTCTTTAGTTTTGTGCTGTTGAAAAAATTGGTGTGGATTGTCCAAAAGCAGTACTGTGCTCAAGTGTTTTACATATAAGGTAAAATAATAAGTCCTATACAAATGTGAATACTGGATAATTTGGAAAATGTTGAATTGTTTTCTTTATGTAAAGAGTTTCTTAATTTTCAAACTTTAAGTTTGAAACAGTTCATGCTGGTGTCTTTCTGCTTGATGTAGTGCTGATTATTTGGTTATGAAACTAAACCTCATTGAGTTAGGATATGAATATGATCAACCTGTGGCAGTTAAAGTTTTGTAGTTCCATTATTTTGCAGTGTGATTTGCTTTTAAGTTAAATTTAGTTGTTGCAGTACATTAAACTAAACTAATCCTAAAGTTATCTGTATTTAATTACATAAGATCTTGGTTAATGTCAAAGTAGTTCAGTGTTGCAGTGCCTACATTTGGTAGTTTTAGACAATGATGACAGACATCCTGAACCCCTCTTGTTCTTATCTATACAGAACTATAGAAAGTTAAAACTTTCTATGTTTGTGCAACCCTTCCTTTGCCTCTTTTTTTCCTGTACCACAATATAGGAAGTATGTAAATTCAGGTTTCTATTGTTTTCTTTGAAATAAAGTATGCTTGTCTCGAATCTTTTTAGTGCCTTGATTCTGTATCTTCTAAAACTGAGATTACTCCAGACATTTTCTTGTAATTCCTGTTTGTGTCTCTAGTGAAATTTTTAATGCTGCCACTGTTTTTGTTACCTTTCTGATTTCAAAGGTCATGGTACACAGTGTTCTCCCTTATGTCACAATGCTCTAATAGGAGTTCCTCTGTATTAGTCTGCCTCCTCATTTATGCAGTGCAGCACTCTCGCTTTACTGCTTTTCCATGCAAGTCTCCTTACTATCTGAATGTTTCCTTTTATATCTTTGCTATATAATACTGTGCTTTTACCATATTTTTCCTGGCAGTTTGCTAGTGTGTGTGTGTTTATTTTTTTATTATTCCAGGGACCTTGCCAGTGGCTTTAGAATCCATCACTTGTCACGGCATGTTTGCCTACAGATGTTTTCCAAAATGTATCTTGTTTCAGCATACCTTTTCATTCTCCTAAGGTCTCCTCCTGTGCTGTATTTTTGAGTGCTGCATATATAGTTTTATCTTGTGGCATGGATCATGCCTGACTGAGAGGGTCAATGAACTATTCCATTCTACTTGCTGGTAATTTGCTCCTTTGTTTGCTTTGACTTGTCTTGTTTATGTGGCGTTTGTAACATATTTTTTCTGTATTACCTATGAAAAACTGACTGCTTAGTATCTAAACTGTCTTCATTTGCCCCCTTATTTTGGTTACCTTCCTGTAATTCAACACATTAAGTTGCTTTTCATAGAGACTTTTGGCCTATACTGCTAAGGTGTAGTTTGCCTCTTTTCTCACTTATCTTCTGTATTAATAGCACCCCTAGTTGTGACTGAAATACTTCACTTTACACTCTTTCTACTTTAAGCTCACTACAAAAGAAATTTTGTGAAACAATAAAGTAATACAGTGCATGTCCTAACAATAAAATGTGTATAGATAGTTGAATAAGCTAGGTTGAAAAGATGGGGCTGTAGGGTTTGCTTAAGTAAAGTCAGTGGAATGCTCCAGAAACCACTAAAGGCTCCAGAAGCAGAGATCGATATGCAAAGCTCTGAAAATGGTGTTTTTTTTCTATATCTGCATGCTAAGATTCACCAGTAACCTAAGGGTGCTGCAGGTAAAGTGGTAGGTTGGTAGTAGGGAGCAATTGGCCCTTTTTAGATAAGAATCCTATTATAGAAGGCCATAAAACCCATTGCTAAGAAGTTACTGATTTGTTAGTAATGAGTAGCTGCAAGTACCTCTGTTGGAAAATTCTGCAGCTAAGCTGCAAGTGACTAGTCTGTAAGTCCCAAGTCCAACTGTGGCTTCAGCAGTACTGGTGCAAGTGGTTTCCTCACAATTACACTGCTTTTGAGATCTTCCATGCCACAAGGTAAAACGTGGAGCATAGATCTGCCAATCACTTAATTTACATAGCTACCTCTTCAACATTGTGGTTCTTTGCAGAAATCTTGAACCAGTTTGTCCTTCACTGACTGAAGACTTTTAATTATGAATTAGTTGTGTGTTTTTTTTCAGCATGGAGTAGATAAAGCCCTGACTGCATCATAAATGACTCATCCAGGTAGCTTGAGGACTGAAGAAGCTGGAAAGTAGGTGTATGACAGTGATGGACACAGGCTCACCCATCCTCTAGAGGGGGTGATGGCTCTGGTCCAACAATGTCACTAAGCCATCAGGCTGTCTATTGCTGAGTAGAGAACTGTGAATGTGGGTTTCAGGTTGCATGGAGGGCTACAATCACCTGCTTTATGTATGTGGGACTACACCAGTAAGGAGAGAAATAGTAGACCCCTGTGGTGATTCAGCTGCTCACATCTGCCAGAGGGTGGTATTAAGGCTGGACATCTGAATTATGGCCTTTGGGGTCAACTAATGCTCCTTAATAGTTGAATAGAGCCTGGACTCTGTGCTCACTCGGGGGGAAAGGAATGAGACAGGCTGCCATGAGGGCTGGTTAGTTTGCAGGTACTGTATTTTGGACAATAAAATTTAGTTATTTTCTTACGGGCTAGTGTCTCACCTGTCCATCCCATCACAAGATATGTCATTCATTCTAACCATGTCACCTGTCTATTCCATCAAGATATGGATACTCCTGCCTAGTAGTCGTACCACTACTGCAACTGATACTATGTAAAGCTCAAACATTGCAGGCTAACCAGACATGTATAGCATTTTTAATATGTGCATTTGTTAATTACTCAATCTCTACATCCAAAGCATATGCAAAAAAAAGTGCAAGAGAACCTTAGAAAAATATCCATGCCCACTTTAGGTTGAGAAACCACTACCCTAGCCCAAGCACACCATGTTGCCTTCTTTGGGCTAAGGACTGGTTGATGTGACCTACATTCTATCAAGTGGTTGCTATTTTGCCAAGTTAAAATATAAGCTAATCAAAGCTTAAATGGAGTAGAATTGCATAAACCTTGTGTGCTGTTGGGAGTTTTGGTTGGTATTATGGTGCAAGTTGTCTTTGTATATTCTCATTTCAGCACTCCCTTAAGGAAAGGAAGGGAAATGCAGCATCTGGTCTCACCCCCTTTGTCTTTTGTATGAGGCACTGAAGCTTTATTGGTGCCAGTTTTAAAACCTTTCAGACAAGCTTATTGCTTGCTTTTTCAACCATAACCTAAGCTTTGGAATGTGCTTTAGCATAAAGGGCATACCCAGAAGGGGATATGCACATGACCAGTGGTGGTTCTTGTCCAACTTGGGGTATAGTTGGAAAGGCTGGGTCTAAATTGGATTTCTTGTAGGGAAAATGGCCTTCTGTTGCACCCGTTTATAAAAATCTGTAGACGTGCTTACACTTCTTCTTAGAGAAGTGGCTGGTGCCTTTCCAGGTGTAGGAGTAAACTCCCATCTTATCCTTTTGACTCTTCTACATTAGTTCTGGTCTCCCATCAGTCCCTTCTGCATTAATGGTATTTACAGTTTATGCATCATGAGTGTAGAACAGAGTGCATGTGGTGTATCTTTAAGAACCATTTCAAGGACTGAATGTGCATATATAAATAGCAAGCACATGCTATACTCTGTGCCATTTTGAAAGTGTAGCTAGAGGGTGAGCATGTGTGAATGTAATAGCTAGTTTGTATGTTACCCAAGTTTAAAGTTGAGCTTCAATCGTGATGTGTCTTGTACACAATAAAGCTGCTTGAACAGAACCCACAAAGACACTATTACATCCTGACTTGATAGTCTCCTGTAGTATCCCTGATTCAGGGCTAACGGAAGGGAGGTGGATTGGGTCCCATGATTACTGTATACACTGACCCGAAATCCTTGCTTCTCAATATGAGAATTTTATTGATGGCTGGCTATAATCCACTGTGAGAATAGAATCTTGTACACAACATAAGTATATTTCTTGGCATTGAACCCTTTCAGAGTTCTGCATTGTCTTAATTTTGCCTAACCGATCTGTTTTATATATTCTGTTTCTAATCTGTCCCGAAACTGCCCCCCCCCCCAGTCATGTTGTTGGTGTTCTAGTTGGTGGCTTTGCATTTGCCTGCCCCTACTGTTAATTTGATCTGGGACACCCCTCCCAGTCTGGTGCTCACTCTACTTGAATGTCTGAAGATTGAGCGACAAAAAAAAGATTGCTGCGTACTGAAATAAACCTGTGTGTTTTAGTCTTCAGTGACACGTTGGACCATTCTTTAGTGTGCTCACACTACTTGATATAGAAAGAACATTTGAGAAGGCCAACCCACTTAGGTTCTTAACCTTGAATTTTTCTTCTGCTTCCCCTCTCCTTGCACTTTACTAAAAAAAAATTGCACTTTATTTTACTTTTGGATCTTCAAAAAGTACTACAATTTTATTTATTCTGTAGCCTGATTAAATTGTAACTGTTCTAAGCCTTTTGGTTTAAGCACTTGGGCTCCAGACCAGTTTTACATTAAGGTTTGTGCTCTGCATTGAGGCAGGACAGGTAGCTTGCATCCTAAGTTGGGAATTGCTGATTGAAGGCTCTGTCTGTTCTAAAAGTGTATTGGTTCTGATTCAAGCACTTTGGCTTCAGGCCAGTTCTTTTCATTAAGAAGGTTTGTGGTCTGCACTCTTGTGGGAAGAGAGGCTAGCTTCTGCCCTTCTGAGCTGGGACTTTCTGGTTAAAGGCTTAGTGTGTCTGCTTATTTGAACTGTTTCTTTCTGAAATTGGTGCACCTTGTTTACTGTAACAGACTAGATTCAGACTGCTGACTATAGTTTTGGTTGTATAACTTGAGCAGTAATCCAAACCATCCTCTTTTTGGAGAAGGGTCCCCTGCACACTAGTGGCAGGAGTGTGCAGTTAGAACTTGTCTGAAGACTCATGGAACAGGGCTCAGATTTTAGGTTTTTATTGGTTTAATTGTTTAAATCAGTTTGCTCATTTGCTACTGTTGTATAAAAAAAAAAATACACTATGCATTGCCACTTAGCTAGTATTAAACTATTCCCAGCACCATAAGTCTACTCTTTAAATTTTCCCTTAAACTAGCCAATTTTCACCCAAATATGTTTCTTGAGCTCAGCATTTGTTCAGAACTCATTGTAAGCACTAAAGCTTCAAATTACTACAACACTCTTTCCTCGCTTGTCTAGAGAAAACAATTTTTAGTACTTGATGATAAATAAGCATCTATCCAGGCATGTCTAAGGGTCAGCTCCCAGTGTTTTCTCCTGTCCCTGATGAATCTGGGCATCTTGAGGCAATGCAGCAATTGCCTCATGTACACAGGCAACCCTCTTCTCCTACCACCCATCACTACAACCTGCGAGAGATGCACTTGTATAGCCAAACTGGAAGCAAAGCGCTCTCCACCCAAGACTGGACTAGACAGTCAAGAGGAGAAGGTAAACACTTGCACCACACTCATCATAGTCCCTCAAAACCTACGACACATACCTACATTTGCAGAGGTTCTCAAAAATCTGCTCAAGCAACAGACCTCTAAAGCAGAACACAAGCAACTTTCACCCCTTAACACAACCTAAATGACAGCCCACATACTCATACCCATAAGGCATAACAATGTACCAAACACTCTAGTCATAGGTGACTCTATAGTCAGGTACACTGATATTCCACTCACCAGGCTAAACAAGGAGAAAGTTACTGTCAGCTGCCTCTTGGGTGCCAGGATCTGCCACATAATGCATGCATTCAAGTCACTCCAAGTACAAATGACTCGTTGTCCATGGTGGTTTGAATGACATGAGACGTACCTCCCTGGACTACATGAAGACATGGAGGAGCTCTCTAATCTTGTAGCCCAGGCAGGTATAACCCTAGCCCTCGGTAGCATCCTGCCATCACCCAGAATACCACAGTACAAGGGCGAAATGATTGACTTCAACAATTTGGCTAAGCTTCTGGTGTCATTCTAAGGGGATCTAGTATCTGTCTGCCTGGGATGACATTATCAACAGTCCACGATTCTTTGCCAGAGATGACCTGCACCTGTTGCCCTTGGGATTCTGGATACTGGCTAAGGCTCTTAACACCCTTGTAGTGCCTTTTTAGGCAAGGTTCAAATGACAATTTTTGCCACCATAACTGGTACAAGCAAGCAAAATATGAGGGTAATGCTACTCTGTGCTAGAAGGCCAAACCTAAAAATGCATTCACTCGAGGCACTCCTTAAAATGGAGAACATGGACATCTGTGCAGTGACAGAAACCTGGTTCAAGGTTCAGAGAGCACCCCTGCATTACCAGGCTATAATTCATACCACACCTTTTGGCCATCTAACCAGGACCAAAACACTAAAGGTGGAGGTGTCCATATTCATTAAGGATATCCACATCTCCAGGCTAGTTGGCTCAGCATAATGCATCTGAGATTATCCAAGTGCAACTAACTATGGGAAAGACTGCAATACAAATTGTAGCTTTCTACAGATCCCCCACCATGCCCCAAGATTCACTCATTTCTTGATACACTGGAAAATATTAGGGTATGATCCAACACCCTCATGGGTGATTTCAACTACCCCACCACTAACTGGGAAAACTACTCTTGCTCAATGTTTTCTGGAATTCATAAATTCCATTGCCTTTATCAACTTATCCACACCCCCACCAGGGGCAGCAATATCCTAGACCTGGTCATTACCAACATGGGCGACCTGGTATTCCACACCAGGAAGCCAATCTGGTGTGGTTCCCCTGTCACAAACAAACGCTACAACAGAAGAAAGAAACTGTTGCAAAAAGAGTAAAATCTCATGATTGGAGGAACTCCCTGGTCAGCCTCGGGAAGAAGCTGAGATCCCTCATAAAATCCTCAAACTAGTTTATGAAAACAAAATTGCCACTGATTCTGAAGACCACCACAAAGCATTCTATAGGTATGTCAAGAATCTCAGTGGCAACACTCAGATCTTCTCTGTTGCAGCACAATGGCACTAAATATACAGAACCAACTGATGCTGCCAACATCCTGGCAGGTTCAGTGCTAACTTTACCCCTCTCACCCCCTAAAAGGCCCATCTCTATACCGTAAGAATGCAAAGTTCCTGTAATCACAGCTGCACAGGTAAACACCCTCTCCAAAGCCAAGAACACAGTATCCATGAGACCCGACAACATCCCAGGCAGCGTTCTACATGAACTACAGAATGAACTGGCACTCCACCTAAGCACCATGTTCAATAATACCCTCACCTCAGGCTTTGTGCCCACTGAATGGTGCACAGTGACAGTTCTCACTCCACAAAAGGGAGCCATCACAGACCCCGGGAACTACTGCCCCATTAGCCATCACAGACCCCAGGAACTACTGCCCCATTAGCCTAACAAGCCTGGTCTGCAAGGCCATGGAACTTATAAACAAAGACATTGGTGATCTCCAAACTCTGGACCCCACCCAGTTTGGGTTTGTAAAAGGCAGATCATGTCTCCTAAGTCTGGACTTCTTTGAAGCAGTCACCAAAGCTGTAGACAAGGGTAAGGTGGTTCACACAACCTATCTAGATCTTGCCAAGGCTTTTGATACCATCCCCCACTCTGGAATTTTAGATAAACTCACTAAACTAGGTATAAATCCCTATGTCACAAGGTGGGTTGCCAACTGGTTCAGACAGCTCCCACACTGAAAGGAGCAGACTCCAAATCCAACATCAGACCAGTGACGAGTGGAATACCACAGGGTTCAGTCCTGGATCCACTCCTGTTTGGCATCGGCATCTACTTGTACTTTCTGAAGTACAGGCTAACATAGAAGGTCTTTGGCTAACTGTTTGCAGATGACTGCAAACTAGGAGACATAATCGAAACTCCTAACAATGACATCCTACAAAAGGGCCTCACTGAGATTCCTGGTGTAAAAGCCATGGCCTCAAGCTCAATGCCAAAAAGTGCACTCGTACCCTTTTGGTAAAAACTTTGTACCCATGAGCTACCACATAGGTGGTGGTCTACTTCTCACAAAGTGAGACCTTGGGACACAGGTGGACAGGAGCCTCTCCTTTGATCACATTGCCACAGTAGTCGGGGAAATCCTTCAACATGGCACATCACAAAAGGTGATCAGGAAAGTAGAGGTCATTGTTCCCCTCTAGTCGTCACTCATTGAACCCATTATAGAGTACATCGCCCCTTTTAGTATGTATCTCAAGACTTCAACAACTGGAAAGGCCACAGAAATACCTCAGAGGATTACTGGCCCAAGATGCCCTATGCAGATTCTCAAAACTCAAGCTTTACTCTGTCGCATGTTGCCTACTCAAGAGGTGATCTTTGCCCAACATACAAAGCAATGTCATACCCAGAGCTGTTGGACATGCTCCACTTAAAGAAATCCCAATCCCTCCAAGCTACACACCCTAGGGACCTAAACCTTGTCACCACAAACTGAACATGCTGGAGGGATAGATTCCTGTTCCAAAGACTTCCTATACTCTGAAACAATATCTCTATATCAAACAAAGCTCCTCATTAGCACTCGTCCAAAATCTTTATTGGATGGGAAATAGGAAATTCACCCCAGGGATCACCTCTGGGGCTCTGCTCAACAGGGACACAATTTTCCTAGGTGGCAAAAGCCAAGGTACCTTTCTGGCTAGGCTTGTATAGGCCCTAGGGTCAATAGCCTAGTACCTACCCATGAACAGAATTTTTTACACAGCAGATTAACAAGGTGAAAAATGTCAGTCTTCCATAAGTTTATGAATAGTTCAATAAAGAGTTTGCTCTGCCATCTCCTCATTGTGTACCCCCTTGTAATGACACCTTGTCATCCCACTATATGATGAGATTCCCCCAAGCCAGCTACAACCAGTGCACTAACTAGTGGAGTTTGGCTACATTTTATGGTTCATTAAGCCAGTATTTATCTTGATTAGAAATCTGCAAGTTTGCAGAGTTGTGAAGTAGACTAGGGAACTTTTTAGTAACCTGTTAAAATTTAGTCCTGCGTGTGCAAAGCTCAACTTTTTTACTGTACTTATGAAACACTTGCATTGTTTATAGGAAGTGTGCAACGGGATGTGACTTAAGCCTGTTTTGCGTCAGAAACCGACGATTTGCATCCTCTTCAGAAGTCTCATGCCTTATGTTTGCTGTGAAGGCAGTGAATCAATGCTACTGAGTTAAGCTCAAGATTCTGCTTTTTTGGGGTTTTTTACTTTCCTGCAACTGCCATTTTTTATTTAAAAAAAAATGTAGCTACTACACCCCAAAACTTGCAACAAACATCTTTCAAGGTTTTGACCCTATACTTTGATAAGGCAGCCCATGCCTAAGAGCAAGGGGTACATGGCCATGCCATTGTAAAAACAGATTTTTTGACTGTCAACAATTTGACCAACTTGGAGACACTAGGCTAATCTTCAAACACTGAACAGAAATGAGACACTAATAAGGCAGACTATTACTACCTATATATATCTATCTGCCCTAGGGCATTTATAAGCCTAGCCAGAGTGTATTTACCCTTTTAAGATTAGTTTACTGTGCCTCTGTCTAGCGGGGACACAGAAGAGATCCCAGGGGTGAATTTGATTTCCCATCCACTCGTCCAGATTTCGCTTGAAGAGGGTCAGTGAGGGGCTATGCCTAACATGAATTGGGATTCTATTCGAGTGAGGGGAGCCTCTGGGAAATCTGTCCCTTCATGTCCTATTTATTTTTGTGCTGAGGTTTAGGTCCCTGGAGCGTGTAGCTCCAAGGGACTTGGATTTTTTGAGGTGGAGCATGTCCATTAATTCTGAGTTTGACATGGCTTTGTACATCGGGCATAGATCGCCTCTGAGTAGGCAGTAAGCAACTGAGTAGAGCTGGAGTTTCTTTAGTAGAGCTGCATAGGACATCTGTAGCCCATGATCCTCTTGGTGAGGTACTTTTGGGGGTCTCCAGTTGCTGCAGGTGTCGGGTAAGGTACATCCCAAAGGGGGCATTGTATTCAATTATGGGCCTGATTGACTAGTAGAGGGGCACAATGACCTCTTGATGTAGATGCGAACCCTTTCGTGATAAGGTGGGCTATATAGAAGGTCTTTCTAACCACTTTGGCAACGTGCTTATCAAGGGAGAGATTACTATCTACGTTGGTCCCAAAGTCTCTAATTACTACTTCCGTACTTAATGGATTGCCACCTATGTGGTAATTTGTGGGCACCTTGTTTTTCCCAAAGGGGATGAGTATGCACTTTAGCATTTAGCTTGAGGCCATGGCTCTGGCACCAAGCGTCCGTCTCGGACCCTTTTGGAGGATGCTTGTCAGCTGGAGATTCAATTATGGCCCCCCCAGTTTGCAGTAATCTGCAAACTGTCAGCCATAATCCCCCTGTGTTAGCCTGAACCTTGAAGTATATACCAAACAAGAGAGGTCCCAGAACTGAGCCCTGTGGGACGCCACTTGTAACTAGTTTGGATTAGGACATGGCACCTGCGATTCTGACCATGTGGGTTCTATCTCTGAGCCAGTTTGCAACCCATCTTGTGATACAGGGGTTGATATTTAAGCTGGTAAGCTTATTTATGATGCCAGAGTGGGGTAATGTGTCGAAGGCTTTTGCAAGGTCCAGGTAGGCTGTGTGGACTACCTTTCCCTCGTCTATGGCTTTAACTGTTTCAAAAGAAATCAACTAGGTTTGAGGCAAGATCTGCCCTTAAAGCCAAATAGGGTAGGGTCCAGTGTCTGGAGGCACCCAATGACTGAGTTCCATGATAATGCACTCCATAGTGTTACAGACCAGACAGGCTTATGGGGTGATAGTTTCCGGGGTCCAGTGTGGCACCACCTTTGTGGAGTGGGACCACTGTAGCTGTACTCCATTCTTTGGGTACATATCCTGTAGTAAGGCTAAGTTTTGAACAGTGACTTATTTATTATTTTACATTTGTTAACCGGGCTAGTCTAGCTGGATATATGTCCATTTTCAGTAGAGGCCCGGGGAGAAAAGCTACACACATTAATCAACATTAAGAGACATATAAAAAAAAATGTAAGTAAATACGAATGTACATTTGGTAATGAGAACAACAAATACCTAAGGCACTTACAGTTTTTATACTAGGTCAGTAGTAGCATAACATAAAATCATCTAAAGATTAGCAATTAGTTTTCAATAATCTGTGAAAGAGAGGTAAAGCAGGAGATTTAAAGGGATTAATGTAGTAATACAAGAGAGGGAAAGAGTGAGAAACAGTAGTCTAGTAAGGAGATGAAGTAGGAAGATGGAAAAGAGTGCAGGGGAGAGAAAAGGAGGAGTGAGGCAGAGCTTAAAAGTAGAGCAACGGGGCAAGAAAATGAAATAGTGTGTATAGCTAGTAAGCATAGTATATAGTTATAGTAGAGTGGGGAGAGTGTAGAAGGTTAGTCAGGAGTCCTGCAGGAACACAGCCAGTGGTTTTGGAAGTACAGTTTGATTCTTTGTTTGAAGAGTGGTAAGGAGGAGATTAGAGTGATATCAGTGGGTAGCATATATGACTTAATGTGAGGGTTCAGATGTTCTTCGTGTTTCACTGTTGCAGTCATAACTGTAGGGTGTTCCTGCTGGCAGGCAGCCCGAGGTCGGCCAGAATCCCAAAGTCTGGGTCCGGCGTCGGCTGTATAAACTAATACCCTGACGTCGGTAAGCTCTGGTACATAGCCCTCAGCCGACGCCATCTTCTCCAGTCTTTCTTGCTGTGCGGTGGAAAGCAGCTCGCAAGTTGTTGGTTGGCGATTTTCGAACAGCGTATTTGATTGTTGTCGGTCCGAAGTTTTTTCTTCTCTTCTCAAAGCCAAGTACCCCGTTTGGGGAATCTTTTTCTTGTTCCTCTGATGTCAGAAAAAGTTAATAATTGTATAGCGTGTGGAAAACAGATACCTCAAAGATTTCCACTCTTACTGTCTACCTTGCTTAGGCCCTGACCACGACATTTCTTGTCTGTTCTGTGCCAGGTTCAATTCTCGCACTATTAAGTGTCGGTACGACTGGGCTTTAAATTACTTTGGCAGACGCTTCAATTATAGAATGTCGTCTGATACTACCGGAATTCAAAAGAAGCACAAAGACAGACAGGCCTCCGAGGTCCAAACAAGATTCGTCGCAGCTGGAGCCAGCGTCCGGTTCAGCTGTCGTCAGTGAGGCGCTTTTGTAGCCCCTGTCCGCCACTTCTGAACCGATGGCCGATAAGGACTCCCATGGGGAGCCATCAAGGCCTACTGCTGCAGGACCTTCGGACGTCACTCCCTCAGATGGGTCCGGAACCGCTGTGCAGGTACCGGCTTCTGAGGGGGTATTCAGGCCTACTCACATCAGTCTAAGACTCCAGTTAAGCCTAAAGTTTCTGCTCAAGCTACTTCTGAATCTACTCCCAAGACACAGAAGCAATTGCAAAGGATGGCTGAAGATTTGCTTACAATGATTAGGGGTTCTCACCCCCCTCCAGAGAAAAGGCCTCGACAGGATGTTCCTTTGGATTCCTCTGACCAGGCTTCTGTTTCTTCCTCTGATCAGGAATATTCCTTTCGTCCTTATGAGGATTCGGATGCTGAGGATTCCTTGCCCTCTGCTTCTCCGCCTGAGGATTTTTCTTTTGGGGAGACCTTACATGAGATGAGGGAACATTTTTCATTGGGAAGGTCAGGATTATTCTGCTTCCAAGAAAGAGGCTTAGGGAATTCTTTCTTCCTCAGCACAGGCCTTTAGCTATACCTCCTGTTCTTGATATTGTGGAGGATGCCTTTTCTGAGGCTACTTTGAATCCTGATTCCATGCCCCCTGCTCCTTCTAAGCCTGATAGATTTTACAGGGTCCCTGATCTTCATTTATTCTTATTTAAGAACCCTTCTGCAGATCCTGAAATGATTTCTCAGGGTTCTAAGGCTGCTAAGGTTGCTTCTTCCAAAAATCCTATTCCCTCTGAGAAGGATTCTCGTGCCTTAGACAGGTGGTGTAAAAAGGTATATACTTCTGCTACCCTTTCTATTAGGGCTTTAAATTGCCACTTCCATATGTTTAAGTATCAGCAATTTCTTATGTCTGTTTTGAAGCAAAAGCTTGCTACTTTTCCAGCATGTGCAGAGGATAAGGAATTACAGGATGTATTGCATGCAAGTGAACAAGCATAGTTTACATTGTGGTTTTGATGCTTTGGAAGCTTCTTGCAGGGCTGCAGCCTCTGGTACTGTTAGGAGACATGCCTGGCTTCGTGAACAAAGTTTGCCAGAACAGGTTAAGGCTAAGCTTTTAGATGCCCCTGTTCAGCATGATGTTTTATTTGGATCTAAGGCTGAGGAGGTTATTAAAAAGATGGAAGAAAAGGCAAAATCTATGCAGACTGAAAGATTTACAAGTTCAGCCTCCTAGATTTTCCAGGAATTGGCCCTCCAAAAATTGGTCCTTTCCCACGTCTGACAGGCCTCAAAGGGGAAGATATAGACACTCCAGAGGTCGTGGTCAAGCTCAGGCCTCTTACAGATCCAGACAATGGACTGCTTTACAGATCCAGACAATGGACTGCTCCACCTAGAAGGGGAGAAGACAGATAAAGGAAACAGACTCAATGACTCTCTCAGTTGGGCTACAGGACCTCCTTACCTGGATGCCCCTCTCAGAGGAAAGCTTTCTCTTTTACAGAAATTGGGCTCATATTACCCAGGACAAATGGGTATTGGACACTATTTTAAGAGGCTACAAGTTCCATTTTCACGCTCTGCCAAGGGTTATCGGTTGGCCAGATCTGCCAAAACCTCAATGGTCAGAGGCCTTAAATCAAGTGGATGCTCTACTGGCCATGAGAGCCATAGAGCCTGTTCCTCTCTCAGAAATGGGAAAAGGCTTTTACTCGAGACTGTTTCTGGTTCCAAGAAAACAAAACTCATGGAGACCTATTCTGGACCTTTCAGTGTTAAACACCATCAGGCAGGAACGCAGGAAATTCCTCTGATTCAAGGCAGGCTCGAGGCACTTTCAATTCTCTGTACTGCCCTTTGGTTTATCTACTGCGCCCAGGGTTTTTACCAAGTGCCTGGCCCCAGTAGTGGCTTATTGCAGACTTCAGGGGATTCAGATTTACCCCTATTTGGACGACTGCCTTGTTCAGGCAGACAGCAAGGATCTTTTACTTCAACATCTGGATTTTGTTCAACGTCTTCTCTTCCTACTGGGATTCTCAGTGAACATAATCAGTTGATCCCTTCTCAACAAATGATATTTTTGGGAGCCCTCCTAAATACAACCTTACAAAGGGCCTTCCTCACTCCAGAAAAACAAATACAGCTGGCTTCAATTTTCAAAACCTTGGCAATTTTAACTCTGCTCACTGCAAGGAAATTCCTGCAGGCTCTGGCTACATGGCTTCATGCATTCTGTTAATCCCAAATGCAAGGCTTCATTTGAGAGCTTCAATGGTATCTGAAAAGCGTATGATCACAGCATTACCACGATCTGGACACTGATTCCTCTGATCCCCTGCCTCCAGAAGGAGTTCCTTTGGTGGTCCAGGGTGTGTGCTTTAAACGAAGGAAAGCCTTTTCGTCTACCTCAACCTTCTCAAATCATAACCTCGGACACCTCGGATTATGCTTGGGGAGCACATTTTCTAAACAATTGCCAGCAGGGAACCTGGACAAAGAATCATCTTCACTGGCACATCAATCTGAAGGAAATGTTGGCAGTTCAAAATGCTCTTCTAGCTTTCAAGAACCTTTTGCAACCAGGGCCTCTTCTAATTCGTACAGACAACACCACAGTCATGTGGTACATAAACAAGCAGGGGGGCTCTCATTCTTACCCCCTTTGCAGACTAGCTATGGCTTTATGGGACAGCTCTAAGTCTGAATCTGCATCTTCAGGCTCAATTCATTCCAGGAAAGCAGAATCTCTTAGCAGACAGCCTAAGCAGAAACATTTCGGATACCCATGAATGGATGCTAGATACCAACTTATTCAACAGGATAACTGCAGTTTGGGGATGTCCCCAGATGTTTGCATCCCATCTCAATCATCAGCTGCCTCTTTTCCACCAGGTCCTTCCACAAAACAGCTTCGAAAGTGGATGCCCTATCATTCAGTTGGAGGAACCTTTCGGGATATGCCTTCCCTCCTCTTCCTTGGGTATTACTGAAAATAAAACGGGACAAGCCCAAGTTCATCTTGATTGCTCCAAATTGGCCTCGACAGTTTTGGTATCCAACTTTACAGCATCTGTTCTTGGAACCTCCTTGGATCCTTCCTCTGTACCCTTCTCTTCTGTCCCAGCATCAGGGTCAGATGCTACACCCTCATCTCAGGACCCTTTGCCTGGCAGCTTGGCTCTTCAAGGGAATTTGATTTCTTCTAAGCTCCCCCAACAAGTTTTGGATCTTCTTCTAGAAGCTAGATGGCCTAGCACTAGGAAATCCTATGCTTCTAAATGGAAAAGATTTTGTATTTGGATGCAGGACCGAGGCTTTAACCCTTTTGTGCCTGATCTCTCGTCTATTTTTGCTTTACCTTTCATACCTTTTGTCTAAAGGCCTTTCCTTTTCTTCTATTAAGATTCATGCTTCTGCTATATCTGCTCATTTCAATACTGATCCTCCTGTTTTTTCTCACCCATTGGTGAGACAGTTCTTGAGAGGAGCTAAGAATTTGAGGCCTCCCAGGACCCCTCCTGTCCCTGCCTGGGATCTTAACTGTTTTGGAAACTCACTTTGCCTCCTTTTGAGCCTGCTGCGGCTTCTGATATTAAGTTTTTTGTCATGGAAGACAGTTCTTTTGTTAGCATTGACTTCTGCCAGAAGGGTTTCAGAGTTGCAAGCTCTCATGGCTGTGGAACCATACCTCATTTTCCATCAAGACAGAGTATCCTTGAGGACCAATCCTACTTTCATGCCTAAGGTGATTTCGAAAGTTGCTTTAAATCAGCAATTCACCTTCCTACCTTTCCTAATCCACAAAATAAAGGGGAAAGGATTTTGCATTCATTGGACATGCACAGACAGTTACGATTTTACTTGGGCAAGACTAAAGAGTTCAGAAAATCTAACATTGTTTTGCCTCCAGTTCTCTTGGAAAGGCTATTTCCAAACAAACTATTTCTAAATGGATTGCTTATGGAATAAGATTTTGTTACACTCATCATGGGAAACAGTTTCCGGGTACTGTGAGAAGTCATTCTACCAGAGCAGCTGCCACTTCTACAGCTTTTCTCGGAGTTCCTAACAAGGATATCTTGGAAGCTGCCACTTGGAGTTCTGTGCATACCTTTTCCAAGCACTACAATCTCCCTTTGTATGCTAAGACCAGGGCAGGTTTTGCCTCTGCTGTTTTGCAGGGCCTTCTTGCTGCCCCTTCCTTCTATCTAAGCCTCCTCCCTTTCTCCACTGCTTTGGGATTCCACCCTACAGTTATGACTGCAACAGTGAAACACTAAGAACATAGTACAGATGTGTACACCTACCATAAATGTAGATGCTGGTGTCTTCACTGTTGCAGTCGGTGTTTCCCCTCCCTCCTATCCCCTCTTCTTTTATGGTGTATTTGTGTTTCCTTGTTGGACTCATTTTTGGTTCATTGGGGATTTCCGACATCTGGGGCAAGAGGCTGTGGCGTCGGCTGAGGGCTCAGTACCAGAGCGTACTGACGTCAGGGTATTAGTACAGCCGATGCCGGACCCAGACTTTGGGATTCTGGCCAACCTCAGGCTGCTTGCCGGCAGGAACACCCTACAGTTATGACTGCAACAGTGAAGACACTCTGTACTTGCGTCTCATGTAAGACGCAGCCTGGGACACTATCCGGTCCCATAGATGCTGTGTTTTTTGCTTTGGAGAGGGCAGCTTTCACTTGTGCATCTGTGATGTCAGGGAGGTTACATTCAGTTGGGATAGGCATTTGCTCCTTTGGGGGGAAGGGGGGGGTGTGCTGAATCTGTCTGCCAGGATGTTATGTCTGTAGGTTCAGTATATTTTGTACCATTATGCAGCAATTAAAGAGCATATCTGGGAGTTTCCACCCATGTTCCTGACCTAACTAAAGAAGGCCTTGTGATTGTCTTTAGTGTCTAGGGCAATTTTTCTTTTCAAAACTGGCCTTTGATTTTGAGTGATCGAAGTTTCTTGCTAATGGTGATCAGAGATTCCTTCCCTTTTTTGGGATTTTGCTGTCATGTAGTAGCTTCGTCCTTCTGTTGTATATCTTATTTATGGCCGGGGTCCACCAGACTGGTCTTGAGGTGTTTGGAGGAGTGAGTCTTGGTTTTATTTGGGATAGCACTATCCATGCATTCCTGCATTTGCTCATAGAATGCATTTGTAAAGGATTCTGCGGATTGGACTGTATTATCCTCTGGCCCAGGGGCTTTGAAGGATTCCACCTCAGTCTTGAAGTGCAAAGTTGGCTTTTGAGAAATTCTTTAGTGATTTCCTTGGCTGGGGGTGGGGACGGGATATGGATGTCCAGGGAAATTTGTTTATGGTCTGATCTTACCAATGAGGGGTTTACCTCTGGTGTGGAACAGAGTCCCCATGTTGGTGATGACCAGGTCCAATATGTTCCCTCTTCTGGGAGTGGTGACCAGTTCCATTGCGTTAGTTTATAAATTCAAGGAACCATTGGGCGATGGTGTTTGGGCTTGTAGTTGTCCCAGTCAATGTTTGGGTAGTTGAAGTCACCCAATAACAGTGTTTGGAGAGACCTTCATATTCTCCAGTGTTCTCAGGAATGCCAAGTGGGGTTCCTGTAATAGGGAGGGCGTTCTGTCGCAGGCTACAAACTGAAAGGCAGTTTTGCCCACTGTTGCACATGGATGGTTTCTGATGCTTCGTGCAGTGCCACTAACCTGGAGGCGTAGGTATCTTTCAATATAGATACTTCCCCTCCTTTTGTGCTTTGTCAGAGTTTTGGGGCTGAAATGCATGGTATGAGTTATAACCTGGTAGTGCTGGGGTGCTCTCAAGAGATTTGAACCAGGTTTCTGTTACTGCAGACATCAACTTTCTCCATACTGAGGAGAGCCTCAGTGCATGCATCTTGAGGTTACTACTTCTGGCATTGAGTAGCATTACCTTTAGTTTTTTTATCCTTGGGTTGTCTATGGAGGTGTGTGTGTGTGAGAAATCAGCAGTAAACCCCTGGTGCTAGTGCAAAAAAGATTGCATCTAAAGACAATTTGTTTGGTACTTTTGAACCTGTTTAGTATATAGGAATGCAAAGCATATGACTGTACTGGTGGCACCAGTTTATGGGGACCTACATCGTAACCAAAGTAGTGCAAAAGTATAAGGTTAATATTCTGATAATTTTAGCCCACGAGTTCTACTCAATTTATGTGCAAAAGTTGTATAACCTGAAAGTTGCGACTAAGTTATGAAGAAAGCTAAGTGTTTAGGGGAAATTGGCACCGGTATTAACTGGAGTAGAATGTGTTCTGTTACAGGGTGAGGAGTTTAATGACTTGTTCCTATAATCACACATGAGATAATAGCTGGGTGTGGGGAAATGTGTCCTTTGTATAAAGCAGGTACACTTGCATCATCTCTACCTTTATACGGCATAGCTTTTATCTGCTGCAATTATTTCCATTACCTTTTGTTCGTACCATCGTGTACTTGATTTGGCTGTAAACAGTAGAACGCGTATGTTGACATAACCCTAAAGCGGTATAAAACTGTTTGGTATTGACTAATTGATTTGCAAGAAAATCCTTAATATTACGAGGGACAGGACAAAAATACTGCAACATCATGTCGTGCAGTATATATTTCCTCCGCAGAGCCTGATTAGTTTGAGTAAAGCTCTCCCGCTGTCGACGATGAAATAAAATTGGGATTGCGTCCGCTATGATGGTAACCCAAAATGTTTTAGTCAATTTCAATGGCTTGTGCGGTGTTTTTTAGTGCAGAGAGGTTGAAAGTATGTGCGCTGCTGTGCCATAAAGTAAAATTGAAGTAGTGTTACGGGAAAAAAATCAATGCGTTTCCATCACACCCACAACAAATTTTGTCTTTACAATATAGAAAAAAAACACGTAAAGTTTAGGCCATGAAAGTAAGACTTCCTAGGGCCTCGAGACAGACTACCGTCCATCCACACTGCAGCCATAGTAATGTTGAGAGGGTGGGAGACGGGGGAAATGGCACCATATTCCTCCCCGGCACTGGTGAAATACCTTTCTGGTAAGGTGACGTCATGTTGGTGCATGCTGTGCGTCTATTCCCCATTTCCCGCTGTTTGTTTTCCCCGAGGGTGAAGGCAGTGTTTGGAGCGGTTAATAACGTGAAATCATGTTCTGGTTCTGCTTTCCCTGTGTGGAAATGATAAATGGATGCTGCTCTGAACACAGACTTTGTTGCGTAACTGTTGCTTGCATCTAGGGTTGCCACCTTTTCAAATGCCCAAAGTGGGACATGTTCTGTAGAAATGTCAGATTTTCCAGGACAAACCATACCTACAGCCGTGCATAGTACAGAACTTTACTTATTTTGCACAAATAAAAGCTTATTCTATTGACATTTTAATTTGTTTATACTAGTACGCATAACATACAGAAGTTTCATATAAAATAACTGTTTTATGCAACTATTAAAGAAACCTAGGATATAATTTTGTCCTGTAATCTCAGGACATTTGCTATGTCTTGATTTTTGCAGGACATGACTGCCTAAAGAGGGACTATCCCTGGCAAAGTGGGACAGGTGGTAAGTAACCTTCCTGTTTGTCTTTTAAACAAAGACCCCTGGGCTGTTATCAAAAGGTGCGCCTCCTTAAATGTTTTACCTTTTCACTTGTATAGTTTGTAAGCCTCCAAGGATTGTAGGGCGACTCCAGACACCAGTTTACTCTATTTTTAGAAAATAGGGATGCCACCTTTTCAAATGAGGACTGAGATTTTGCAGGACAGAACATACCCACGGCCAGTGCAATGTACAGAACTTTTAATTTTTATTTTTTTTACAAAAATTAAAAGCTTTGAGTTGCATATGCTATTTCATATAACATTTGTGTTCCAGATACAATTCTGTTTTATGTAACTATTAAAGCTTAAAATATATTTTGCCTTAAAATCTCAAAACATTTGCCATTTTTTCCCAGGATACAACTGCCCAAAATGGGACTGTCCCTCAGAGGGATAGGTGGTAACCCTGTGCATGATGACCCAAATCATGTTCTCCCAGCTTTCAGAGTTGCTAAGAACAATATTTAAAATCTGTCCCTATTTTGACTATTTTGTACAGATTTCTTGCACTGAGAGGTTGAGTGCTATGTCCGGATCATACCTCTTAAACCTCTTGGCACATATCTGGACAAATCCAAAAATGGGAGGGGGGGCAAAGTCCCCAAAATAGGAACAAATTTTAAATATTGCTCTCGGCAACACAGGTTGCTAGAATAAAAAGGTCTTGTCTTGCTATGCATTTTCTGAAGGATATAAAGTCTGAAATTCAGATGCCTGTCATTTTAGTGAATTCAAACATCACTGATTTGCCACATTCCAGAAAACTAAATTTTGAGGAACAGACCAAAAATGAGGCAAAAATATTTCTGTGAAAAATGTAGGTCTGACTGCATGCAATCCTTTGATTTAGATGTCATTTTTTGTGCTTTACTTTCTGGGGTAACTGTCACTCTGACAAGCCTGGTTACTAAGGGCAATGTTAAATGCACAATTGGCCTGCTTTTTGGGAGTAGACTGGAACAGACAGAGGAAACCCACTTTGGCATGGTGCACAGAAGGCTTTCAAAGTTTGTACAGGTGAAACTGGACCTTGAATCTGAGGGGCAGAAAACTAGTGGAACAGTATGCTGCTTAAAATTATTGTGAAGAATGTATAAACACTTCACATGTAAAAAAACAAATCTTTACATTTGTTTTTTCTGAGCACTGTGTATAGGCTTTTATAGCCACATGCTATGATGAGCAGCTTTATTGCTGTGCCTCTTCAGAGATTGAGGCTTTATTTCAGCCTTCTTTCTAGATTTACCTGTGAGGGTAGGGAGACATGTAATCCTTGCACATTTTCTCTTGGCTACTGTTTTGTTCTAAAGTTCTTTTCCTCGGCCAGGTATAGTGAGTTGCATGTAAATATTCAGAATGCTGTTCAAAATCCCCAAACAGCAACTCCATCTCTGCAACACATTCAACAGCTTTGTGCAATACGTTGAATCTTGCTGAGCCTCAGGATTACTTAAACTGGGGTACCCTGACTTTGGAACTTTCTGGACCTGTTCCTTGGTATAGGATGACATCTTAAGTGCAAACTGCTTGTGCTAGAGTTTCTGGCTTGTGCATGGCTTCCCTGTGTTCTTGTTGGCCATTTCTTAGCTAGCCATCTTGGTAGTAGATGGCTGACCAGTCTGAATATTTAGCCGGAATTCTTTGCTACTGGGTGCAGCCTGTCTTAACCCCCCCCCCCCCCCAAGTTGAATGTAGGATTTATTTTCCTGTGTTGTAGCAGTCTGCCCCCCCCCCCTCAGGTACTATAGAATATGTGGGGGAGGGGGTTACAGCTTCCTGTTTGCATCCATTTGTGGTGCAAGTGCAGCTCTAATGCTGCAGAACATGTTCTGGATTATGTTGCTGCTCTGTAGGCTCAATAACATGTTTCAGTTGGGCTGTAGGCAAATTCTTGCCTGTGGGGCTCCAGAGATTCCCATAACTTCATACTATATAATTGGAATCGTTCAGACTTCCAACTTTTTTAAAGTTGGAAGAATTTTACTTTAAGACGCTGTTGCAAGCTTGTGTTATTATTCTCACTACATACAGGACATCTGATTCAGTTTCCCCTAGTTTGTGGCTTACTTTGGCTGCAGAATTTGGACAATTTGACATGAGTTTGTTAATGACATTCTCTGGTTGTTTACTGTAATGCTGTTAGTTACTGCTCAAGGGTCTCTCGGCAGTTCTTTTAAATGTTTTGCTGTCAGAATGTATGCTTGAAGGTTGTCCAGCATACATGTCTTTCGGCTTTTCCCAGTTAGGGGTTGCCACAGTGGAACTCTGGTGCAGAGGTGCCTGCCCTGATGCACAACCTTCAACGAAGGTATGCCCATTCACACGTCTCCACACAGAAGATTCTCTAGCTGAGAATTGAACAGGATGTCTTACTGTGGTGACAACACTACCGCAGCACTACCACCGCAGTTGTCCAGCATACTTGATGACTATTTACTCAGGATCAAACTGCAAAGCTCCTTTTTAGATGATTATATAGGAGTAGCCACTCCAGGACTTGGAGGCAGTCCTGAAGCCTCCTTTGCTATTGGTATGTTAAAGAAGAAACTCAACACAGTCTAGGTCTTGCTGTATATGAAGTGAAATGCAGCTTTGTCTATTGGTCCATTGTGATTGTAGGTGTGTGGAATCCTAACAGTACTTTAGCAAATTTTGTGCTGCTTATTTTAGAGGAAAATTTCCTGGCACTTTGATATTTGTCGTGCTAATGTAAACCACCTGCTTGTAGAAAGTTTGACCACTTAAGTTAGTGACTGTACTGCTTTGTAATAGGAAATCCATGAATTCAAACTACAGCAGCCTACTCTTGTAACAGTCTAAGCTAAGCTAGTGATTTAACTTTTAGGTTCAGCATGTCAAATTCAGAAAATGCCTAACTTGACTGCTTGCATGTCTGCATGGCTCTCAATAAATCTGGGATAAATCTCGACAGAATCAGACAAAACCTAGAAATAAGACTTTTATGGTTTAAACTACTAGTACTATTAATTTGAGACCCTTTCATTGTTTTCTGAAAGTGAATTTATAAAAGTTTTCTGAAGTAAAATTATCTAAATCTGTCAGTTGCCAGTTTTAGGAAGTATTAAGAGGGACAGTTGGGAATGTAAAATGGCAAACTCTTGGAAATGCAGACTACGTGCCCTTTGCAGAACTGTATCCACGAAGAACAATGTCAGCACTGCCCTTTTGAAGACTATTGAGAAAGTATACCAAAATAGTTTGAGGTTAACACTGCTGCACATGTAAGGAAGTTGTTGGAACTGACACTAGGCACAAAATGCACTTTGCACAAGCAACAACATGCAAAAGCAGATTCTTTGGTAACTCTGGTGTCATCCAAAATGTGGCATGGGTGTCAGCTTTGACACGTCGGTGATGTAAGCAGTTAATGAACCTCTGCGCGCACGAATTTGATACTGTACATATTTAACGTTTTCATTTCTATTTCATCTCTAGTCATGCAGACAGTTGGCCATCTTATAGGGGAGAACCAGCAAGACTCTTATGATTGCACTCTAACTACATTATATGTTGGTAGGTATAATGCTGTAAATGCTGGTTTGTTTCTCTGCCATAGCACTAGAAAATTTTTGCAGTAGGTTAGTTGGTAGACTGAATCTGCATACTAGAAATAAATTGTCCATGGTCTGAACCCACTGCAGAGTCTTTTAATCGGATATGTAAAAGCACTTGTAGACATTTGAATGTTGCATGCACTGATGGTGGCAGTGCTATAACATTTTTCATACAAGTTGATGCCTTCCTGGCTGTGGATCAAAAATTGCCCCATCATTGTTTCCAGCATGAAAAGTCAGTTCTTGCTTCCTTTCAGATTCACTTTATAATCTCAATGCTGAAATATCAAAATTTCAGTATTTTGAGACTAAAGCCAAAACGTCAGAACCAAAACCGTAACCGTTAAAACACACACTATAAGCAGGGGGGCCAATCCCTGCTGCACCTCCCATGTAGGGGGCTGTGCCCCCCTACTTATATACACTAACTCTGGTGTCACACTAAACACCAACACAACCCACCAGCATACATTCCACACCCCCTCACACTGACACACACTGACACTCTCCCTGTCATCTACATACCCTAAGCCACAATTCTCCCCAACACTCACAAACCCTCCCCAAAACCCTTGAATGCTACACTTGCCTAACGTGCCATCAGTACTGCGGGTTCAATATTCTTTAGATTCAACACTTTGGTCTCGATACTGAAGTTCAACATTTCAGTATTTTGAGATTGTAAAGTGTTTCCATTTACATAGCGGTGCTTGAAGATTTTCAAAGAAAGAAATGTGCGCATTCCATTATGTTCTCTAGAATAGTGCCAACTGCAAGTTTACTAGTGTTGCCAGAGATGGCAAAGGACTTGGGGCTGTTATCTCTTGAGGTGAAGCTCTGAAGCTTTCAGGTCTTTGCTGTATTTTGTCCTATGGGCAACCTATAAAATTAATCTTTTGGCCAAAGGGTGTTCGAAACATGGTGCATATTTCCTATCTAAACATTGAATCTTATAGTAGTGTCACCGCCAATCTTTAATCTTTAGTTTCCCTGTATTTGATTGCTCTTGGATTTGCTGATTGTGGCCTCGCTGGTATTTAAGATTTGTAAGACTGGGTGTAGCCTTTTTGGAATCACTGACTGTATCCTCCAAACAGGCTTTGTGCACCCCAAATGGAAAACGGATCCGGAATCTTACTAGTCTTGTATGTTAACTCATGGAAATAATCCGTAATGACATTAGGAAACCTCCAAACACTGGATTCAACACAATTTGGTTTAATATAGGGCAGGTCATGCCTACTCAACCTGGTCTTTTGAGAAGGTCAAAGTGAGAGGACAAAATGGTTCGCACTACTTTTCTTGACCTAACCAAGGAATTTGACGCAATACCCCACTTAGGCATTGTTAACTCATAAGGTTTGGTATAAAATCTTGTAGTTAGCCAGCAGGCTCAGACTGGACCCAGAAAGTTAGAATTGGGAAAGTCCACTTTACAAAGATGCCAGTCACCAGTGGAGTCCCTCTGGGATCAGTTGTTGAATTGGTCCTTTATGGCGTCT
Organism: Protopterus annectens; assembly: GCF_019279795.1. NCBI lineage: Eukaryota > Metazoa > Chordata > Ceratodontiformes > Protopteridae > Protopterus > Protopterus annectens. The sequence continues at coordinate 1,799,238,347 of NC_056741.1, read as the reverse complement.
ACATTCCTGAAGTAAAGGCCACCATCGAGGGTCTTTGGCTATCAATTTGCACATTAGGTGCAATTATAATCCCCCACCAGCACTAATGTTCAGGAAGGGAAGAATGGCAAATAACTGGTTTGAGCCATGGACTAAACCTAAATACAAAGACATGCGCAATACTATCCTTCAGAAAGTCTGCCACCCATAGTAGCTGCCATACTGACAACACCCCATAAGAATCCGTCAAGTAGTAATGGACGGGGGGGGGGCACATGTGGACAGTAATCTAGCCTTTGACCAAGTCAGTGGTAGTGAAGAAATCCTTTATGCACCTACAAAAGGTATTGCATCTTGGAACTAGGTCATTTTCACGGTTTGACACTCTTAATAACCATCATTGAATATAATGTCTGCTTTGTGTACTTCACTAAGCACATCAACTGGATCCTCCACAAAGGTCCTCACTAAAACATACTGGGTGTAAGCTTGTCCTGTGCAGCCTGCCTCAAAGCCCTATCCCTGTATTTGTTCTGCTACAGGCTGAGTGGAGATCTATGCCTGGCATACAAGACATATTTGGATTTTGCAGATAATTTTTGGTACTGTTTGTACCTCCTGCATATCATTGTAGAGGCTTAACCTTGCCTGTGATATAGAACCTGCTGGCAAGATGGGTTTATATCTGACTACCTTCCTCCTTAATCCACTTTAAATATCTTTGATAACTGGGTGGGGAACCTGAAATTTATCAACTGTTTCTGGTGATGCAAGCAGCCTGTAAATGGTCATCTCCAAAGTCCCTGCTTATATTAACAAGGGTATTAAAACTTGTATTTAGGATGCATTGCTAGGCACCAGTGGTCCTTGGCCTAGTATACACCCATGAACTGCTATGCCTGTAGACCTGTGAATTTGCATGGTTTCTTGTGGAGACCTTGACCAAGTGGCTTACTGGTAATCTAGCAAGTTTTACTGGTATGCCTTTGTTTTTCTGTGCTCCAGTTACAGAACAGTCTCGCACTGGACTGGTAGGACCTGCTGACTTTGAAAGCAGGATTAATGTCTTTGGGCTGGTGGTGGTCCAGCAATGCCACTATCTGAAGAGTTCTCCATTTTAATGTTATTGGCTCCAGCTGGACTGGTTCTTCATCCACCCCCTGTTGTACTAGACTAGCTTTTCTTCAGTTATCTTCGCATTTTGGACGATATATTTTAATGTACCCTAGCTAAGTGCTTCAGGAAACATGGTGGCAATGCATATGGCCCACAGCCATGTCCTTCAGAACTTCTAGTTGCGTTTCCAGAATTCTGGAGTTGTCCCATCTGTCCATGCCCCCCTTCTGCTCAGCCTTTAGGCCCTTTCTTGCCCATTTATTGTGTCATGTAGTTTACTGCAGAGCTTGAGTTGAATTCTCAAGTTACACTGATATCCACACATTATAGCCTGCTGCACAGATTTAAATAGGTCTAGTTTTAGTCCCATATTTACTGTGTACTAAAGACTGGTTCAGATAAGTTTGTTCTCATGCACACCATTTATGCTGTGGAACATCTAAAGTAAAATATAACTGAACCATAACATTGTAGTGCTAGAATTGGTGTTACTACAAATTTTATAAAAGCCATTTAAGTAAGCAAAAATTACAAACTTGGGTGTGTTCCAAGACTAAGGGAGTGTAATCCATTGTGAAATTGGGAAATGGAGCATGAAACCAAATTATCAAAGTACAGATGCAAGTGCAGGCAGTGCATGAGTGGTCATTAGCCTGGTTGCAGAAGCAAGGGCAGTGAGACCAAACTCTAATCTGACAGTTGGGATTATGTGAGGGAGGCAGACTGCATGGTCTGCATTTGATCTTGTGTGGTTCACATACTGAGATGCCAAAATAAATGCTGGTGGGAAGCAGTGTACATTTTTTCACATGGTAGAAAAGATGCCAAAAAATCTTTCTAACCACTAGATAAAAACCAAGTGGTTAGAGTAGCATAAGCTTGCTCTATTTTCCTGTTTGATTCTAGTAGCTGCCACACCCTACCACCTTAAATGCAACCTTGCAGCAATTACATTTAGTATTGCATACAGGTGGCTATGACTGCTGATTATGAATGCTCAGCTTCTCCATGGTCTCCCAGCAACTCCTCTAGTCTCCAAATTTAGGAGAATTTGGTTAAGGCCAAACATGATTTAAATATTTTTGCAAACTAAATACTATGCTCTTGTTCCAAATATGAAATTCTTCAGTCCTAGCACCCAAAATGCAAGTGTCAGCATTGTAGTCTAGTGGTTGTGGTTCTGTAGTCCTATACCTGGCCTGTCTGTGGGCTGCACTACTCCTACTATTCTCCTGGTTTTGGAATACAGTCCCTGTATCCAGTTTTGGAAAACAGGCAATCCAGAGGGCTTGAGTGAGGTCTAGTATCCTACCTGTGAACCCAGAGGGTAGCAGGAGTGACACAGTACAAAAGATTAGTCCAGATGATCTGCAGATCTAGGATACTCTGATGCCCTCTCTGTGGGAGGAATAAAGACGCCTTGTTGAAGTTTCATGTAGTTTATCTAGTTAAGCAGGTAGTGTTCTGTGCAGCTGGCTACCTTAATATTTTAACAAGAAGGCAGTCACTACCACCATCATTCATACCTATGTGGTAATGGGGCCATTAATCAACCCTGTGGTATTCTAAAACCTTAATAATGCTATCACCTGCTACAGACGTCTTCTGACTCCAGTCATAGCCAACAGCAAGTCGTGGTATAATTGCTGTGCAAGGTAATTTAATCTGCTACAGGATATTCTTCCCCTGTGTGCATTTTATATCCATATAATCCATGTATGGGTGTGGGGGTGGATGTATATAGATGTCTCTAGTCTACTCCTATCCAAGTAAGCAGGAGCCAACAGGCAAAGGCAGGTACCAGAAACGGCCCAATATGTAGAAAATGTGCTGCCACCAGACCATAGGACAACTGTAATAAAACAACAGAAGTGCTTTTGGGCAACAAGCATTTCATCAGATGTAATGCTATTAAATACAGTGCAATTTAAAATACTTGAAATGGCTGCTAGAGTTTAGGGAAAGGCCCACTTGTTGGCAATTGGACCTTCCTCCTTAATCTCTGCCTTAGAACTGTTTTTTAGACCTTCCTTAATCTCTGTCCTTTTTTAGAGCTAGTTTCAATGGAGTATTCACATTCGAGCCTGGAAAAACAGGCTTGTAACTTAGCAATCCATTTCATCTCATTTTCATTTTTAAGGTAATGCCCCCTCCAGAGCCATAAATCTAAAATGCCCTTGTACCTCACTAACATGCTTAAAATGGATTTTTGGTATCCTTGATTTTGTCACTTCCATGCTTTGAGATGCGTTCCGTAAAACCTCTATCAATTTTACCAATACACAAACTGCTCCATAAGTACTTAGTTCTGCAGTCTGCCTAACTGCAGCAGTAAAGCTTTTTCGTGGATGTATAAACCCATTAGTGGAAATATACAGGCAGCATGTAAATTTACATGGAAAGGTTCCTTTTTTTTTTCTTTGGTTAACCAGTGCTGAAATGTCCAGGAAGGGATAACCTAGTTGCTTCAAGTTCTTGTTGCATCCATATACAAGTTGGTTCTGGACCAACTAGGTCTTTAAAGGATCTAACCTCAATATTTTCCAGTGGGACCTTATAACATCACTTATTTGCCTGATATCACCTGCATATGTAAGCTTAATTCAATTTCTCATACCACTGATTCATCTGCTTTAGTCTTACTAGTTCAGAAATGGGGGGGGGGGGGGTTGAATAGAGGTTGACCCTTTGGTAATAAGTGCTCTCACTCTGTCCTTTAAGTGCTCTTGTACCCTTTATCTATTTCAGTTTCTTTATAGCCCCCCCTCAAGTAGTTCTTCCTTAAATTCTTGGTCATACCATCTAATACTTATCCCTATTACATCGTCTTGACATCCTATATCCTTTACTTTTAAGCACATTAGTGAATGTGTCAGCAGGGTGCATGCTATTTCTGCATAATCTCTCTTGCTTTCTTGAACAATCATGATTTTATTATGCCCATCTTTAAAGATCTGTCAAAAAACCTGTGCTAGTAGCAGAAATTTAACTTTAAAAACCTGGTTTTGTTTGTCTCCTAGCTTTTCCTGGTTAGGAGTCGCCACAGCAGAACTCCGGTCTGCTAATGATTGGTAGTTGATTTTTATGTGCAGAGTTACCAGCCCTGACGCACAACCTTCAATGAAGGTACACCCGTTCACGCATATCTCCATGCAGAAAATTCTCTAGCTGAGAATCTAACCAGACAGTGTCTTACTGTGAGGCGACAACGCTACCGCAGCACCACCACCGTGTCTCTTCCAAATAGCTAAAGTCCCACAGGATATCTGTGTCCTTCTAGATTAGGCAGATGTCATCCACAAAATGCATGTAAAATTTTATCAGGTTTTGAGCTGCCAAAATCTGTTGCCTTCTGCAGGTAGTGCCTCAAATTCTGTTTCATTGGGTATAGCTGTGAAGAGACTGTCCAGAGTAGCTAATATAAAATCTCCACCATCCTCATGGCTAATATACTCTGGAGGCTCAAATGTCCAGTGTCTCTAATCAGTTTTGCATGATCTTACTACAGGTTCAGCATGTGCTCAAATATGGAAAAGGTCTCTGAGCCAACCTGCTCCAGAGACTATAGGCTTCAGCAGTGGGTCTCTAATAAAATATCCTTAATTGTTCTGTTGGCAGATAATCTGTTCTAAATGTGGCATTTGCTCAGTATCTGTAGTTTGCTGATGGACGCAAGTAGAACTGTCCAACATATCTTGCATTTTAGATGCATATTCTGTGGTATCCATCACAACCACTGCTCCTCCCTTATCTGCAGGTTTAATTTAAACAGAGGTTCAACTTTAATTCTTAAGAGCGGAACTCTTGGTGCTTTTCTTCTATTATAGAACCTCCATTTATTACTTTCCAGGAGATCCGCTAAATCTTTTGCACATGCTTAATGTCTCTAGTGTGGGTGTAAATTGGCAGGAAGGTACTCTAAATGTTAGTTAGTCCATCTCTGGTCATGTTTGTATATAAAAGACATTGAATCGGAGACTTTTTGGAAGGAATATAAAGTCACATCAATTCTGACATTGCAGCTGGAAACTGCTAATTGCATGGCCGTTGTATCACTGCTTGAGATATAGTATGGACTAGGTTGCCTGTACAAACTTTTCCTTCCTTGTGTTTTCCATTTGGCTGATGCGTGCCTCCTCTCGACTCCCCAATCTTAATTTCTCTCCGTGCTGAGTTGTAAAATTCCATGGTAGTGGAGGAAAATGGTAGTATAAAGTCAGGTCGCATTTGTTCCTGCCTCTCCTTTGGCCTTGCACCTAATGTTGTATCAGTCTTGATTGGTGCTTCCTGTTCACAATGTCTTTCCTACTTGTCCAGTGGCAATTATTTCAGAGCCTACTGTGATGGTAGTAAAGACAGGGCTGTCATTAGCATTGCTCCCATTTCCTTGTTTTCTATTTCTTGGCCACACAAATCTGTCCATGAACAGCTCTGGCCAGTTTCCTCATTTTACTGGATTCTAATTTAGAGTCCAAACTGCTAATGTTCAAAAACATCCTCCAGCCTTTTTATATAAGTTGGTTCTGTATATCTTTCATTAGCTGTCTGTAGCCTTTTTGCTTTTGCAAGTCTCACTCTAGGCTTAAAATATTCTAGCGACAGTTGTGTATATACTTCTAAATTCAGTGTCTGCCATTTACATGGCAGTTCAGGATGGCTTGTTCCATAGGTAGGCATTAACAAAATGCACAAACCTCTTGCTTTCTCCCATTATAATAACTCTTTTTTTTTTTTTTTTTTTTTTTTTTGGGTGGGGTTATGGCTACCTCTGTGATGGAGGTTGAGTACCTCTGTGATGGAGGTTAAGTTGTTGGAAGTGGGGGGGGGTGGAGTTGGCAGTGTCAAAATTCCAGCACTGGTGGCCTTTCTAACAAGTCTGTTCAGTCTTCCAGCTTTACCCTGTCTGCTATCCTTGTCCTAGATTCAGATAGTCTAGTAGAGACTGAGTTCAAGGCAAGTGATAGTGCCCCCAACCCATGCCATTTGTTTGGGTGCAGGGATTCTTGTGATCTGTTCCCCAACAGGACCAAATGACTGTAGCCATTCTGGAACCTTCCCAAGCCAAATAATCCAAATGGGCCTTTTGTTTGTGGTGGATTAGACTTACTAACTCACTTCTGGGATTCTCTTGTAGAGGACTTGCACCCACTTCAAATTTGTTTTGAACTTTGGCATCAGTGAGGAGGGCACTTTTCTCTGGGGAAAGCCATCAGTAAGCTCCTGAATGCCTGTATGCCCACCTAACATTTTTGGGTGATTGAGTGCCACCAAGATTCTGTGGCAGGGGGATGCAATGCAGAGTAGCTTCTGCACTTAAAGGTCATCCACATTCTGTAGCCAGCCTAAATCTGCAGTTTTAGGCAAGACTGAGCCTGGTAGTTTTGCAGAGCCACTGCAGACTCTTTCCAACCTAGAGTTCCACTGCCTGTCCCCTTGAGTCCAGTGCCACCCACTGGACATTGGAGAAGAGTTTACATTCCCACACGTCCTCTGAACTATACGATGATAAAAGTATCATCTTGGTGCTTGGAGTGCCTGTCATAGTAGCCTGATGCTTGCTTGGCAGTTCCACTGAGGGAGTTGCCACAGCCTCCAGATCCGGGGTGTATATTATGTTTTTGAACTTTTAAAAGCTTGACAGTCATGGTCTACCTCTTGGGTTAGCACATTTCATTGGAGATCTCCGTACAGTGCAGAATGGAAAGATTTCCTTTCCTACACTGTAGTGTGATCTTGAACATGGTATATTTAAAGAACAGGGGGGCTTGCCCCCCTGCTTAACAGAGTAGGCTTTTTCTGTTTAGCTTTTCGAACTTTTAAAAGTTCAGTCATATGGCTTCAACCATATGACATTCAAACTTTTTTTTTTTTTTTAAATTCAATAACTTAATGTACACCCTCAGATCCAGGGTAGCAGATGGCTGACGCATGACTTTAGCTCAGTTAATTCTATTAAACAGTAAGTCAACTTTATGCTCTGCATTCTCTTGGCCCATACATCTTTGAAAGAGCTGGAGTGCCTGGAAAATAGCAAGGGAAAGTGCCTCTCTGCTGAGATGCATAGGAGCCTTGGGTGGCTTAAGCACAAAGGTCAGCCTAAGCCTTTGTAGGAAGCAGCTGATAAGGCCAAATTCTAGTGCAGTTTCCATCATGATCAGAGTCCGTGGTCCACCCATAGGTGTACAGCAGGAATCCTGAGACCTTGGCCTGTTTATTCTGGAGGCAGTCCAGCACTTTACCACTAGCTTGCATCGCCATCTGAGACTGGTGGTTCAGGACAATGTCTTGATGGTACTTGATCCCTCCCATATCTACCTTTTCCAACATCCCACCCCATCAAAACTCTCGCAAGGAGCTGCTCACTTCCATTTCATAGTAATAACTACAAATGTATTCTAGCATCTTGCTTGTCCTAGCAGTTAACATTTTATAAATATGCTAATTGGCTATCCAACATAGGTGTTGACTAATGTTGCCTCATAGTTCTAGCTGCCAGGGTCTTGCACTACTGTTTTAGCTTTGCTTTGCCTGGGGCAGACTGCTGTAGTTATTTCTGGAATACTCCACATCCTTCCCCCTCTTCTAACTTCTCCATATGATGTGTTTTAAAGGTTTTAATTCCATGATGGGGGAATGGACCACATTCCTGGCTCCAGGTGTAATTGATTTTCATGAAGCAAATACTGATTCAGTCCTGTTTTGTTAGAGTGCTTTTCTTAGCACCTGCAATGTATCCAGAATAGCTTCTTTTAGTAGTTCAGAGTTGTCTGTGTTCATTTATCCCTGGAGTTTAGTAGCCCAATTCATCTTCTTATTGGCACAATTTAGTTGTAGTTTTGTTTATACCACCTTTGTTTCCACTTAAGGTGGTAGTGGACTTTAAGGGTTCTCAGATTCAGGTAGCATAATACATTTGCACTTTCCATCTGTCAACACTATAGATGGCCATTGGGGATCAAAGTTCATGTATCACCTTCAGTATGAGGGCAGTACCAGTTTATTCACTCCCTTTTTGAGTGAAAGTCTGTCATTTAGGAAAAGGTGTTCTTCCCCACTTTGCCAAGACAGGAGTCTGGGATTGAGATCTTTAGTCATAGGTTGGTACTAGGCTATTGGCCCTAAGGCCTATGCAAGCCTAGCCATAAAAATTCCCTGTAAATTTTTTTCCCACAGTATTTACTTCTCTGGGTCCCTGTCTAGCAGTGTGACTGCCATGATCCTCTGGGTGAATTTCCTATCTCCCATCCAATCATCAAGGTTCCTTTTTGAAGAGGGCCAATGAGGCGCTCTGACATGTTTGGGCAGTCTATTCCAGAGTATGGGGAGTCTCTGGGTCAGGAACCTATCCCTCCTGCATGTTTTGTTCATTGTGATAAGGTTTAGATCCCTGGAGCGTGTGGCTCGAGGGATTGGGATTTCTTTAAGTGGAGCATGTCCAACAGCTCATGGTTTTACATGGCCTTGTATGTTAAGCAGAGATCCCCTCTGAGTAGACTATATGCCACAGAGTATAGCTGGAGTTTTTTTAGACTGTCAGCATATGGCATCTGCTTTAGGCCTGTAATTCTTTTAATGAGGCATTTCTGTGGCCTTTTCAGCTGTTGCAGATGTCTTGTGAGGTACATAACCAAATGGGGCATTATACTCTAATGGGTCTAATGAGGGATGAGTACAGTGGGACAATGACTCCTTTTTTTTTTTCCTGGATGAAAAGCCCTTGGTGATGGTGTGCCACATGGAAGGATTTCCTGACTGTTGTGGCGATGTTGTGTCTAAGTCTCTCATCACACTATGTTTAGTGTCCTGCCATCACACTATGTTTAGTGTCCTGCCACCTATGTGGTAATTCATGGGTACATGTTTGTTTTCAGAGGATAACAACTATACATTTCTTGGCATTAAGCTTGAGCCCATGGCTCTGGCACCAGGCATCTTTCTGTAAGGCCCTTTTGTAGAATATCCACATTTGGTGATTCAATAATGGCTCCCACTTTGCAGTAATCTACAAACTTTAAACAGAGTCCCTTAGTGTTGGCCTGTACTTCAGAGAAGTAGATGCCAAACACGAGTGGTCCCAGGACTGAACCTTGAGGTACTCTTGTCATTTGTGAGTTGGATTTGGAGTCTGCTACTTTTTTACAGACTGGGTTATGTCAGTAAGCCAGGTGGCAACCCATTGAGTGATGTAGGGATTTATGCCCAGCTTAGTAAGTATCTATGATTCCAGAGTGGGGGATGGTGTCTAAGGCCTTAGCAAGGTCCAGATAGGCTGTGTGGACAGTCTTACCCTCATCCACAGCTCTGGAGACCGATTTGAAGAAGTCAATCAGATTCAGATTGGCCCTTCACAAACCCAAACTGGGTGTGGGGGGGGGGGGGGTCCAGTGTTTGAAGGTTGCTAATGTCTGTTTAAAGTTCATGATAATGCGTTCCATGCCCTTGCAGAGGCTTGTCAGACTGGGACGGTAGTTCCCAGGATCCAAGGCAGATCCTCCCTTGTGAAGCAGGATAACTAGCTGTGCACCACTCAGTGGGCACGAAGCCTGCGGTGAGGCTATGATTAAACATGACACTTAGGTGGGGTGCCAGTTCATTTTGTAGTTCATGTAGTACACAGCCTGGGATGTCATCTGGTCCCATGGATGCTGTATTAGCTTTGGAGAGTGCTGTTTCTACCTGTGTGGCTGTGGTTATTGGAATTTGGCAATCTTTTGGTATCGAGATGGGCCCTTTAGGGGTGAGAGGGGGGGGTAAAGTTGGCACTAAATCGATCTGCCAGGATATTGGCAATATCCTTGGGATCAGTATATTTAATGCCATTCTGTTGTAGCTCAGAGCAGATATGAGCATTGCCATTTAGATTCTTAACATAACTATAGAATGCCTTGTGGTAGTCTTTGGAATCTTTGGCAATCTTATTTTCGTAACCAGCTTTTGAGGATTTTGAGGGATCTCAGCTTACTGAGGCTGGTGAGGGATTTCTTTGCATCCTGGGATTTTCTTTTTTTTTTTTTTTTTTTTCTGCAACAGTTTCTTCCTTCTGTTATATAGTTTTATAGCAGGGGACCACCAGATTGGCTTCCTTCTTTTTTGGAGAAGAGCATCTTGGTTCTTTTGGGATGGCACGATTCATGCACGAGTGGATGTGCTTCTACAGTGCCGTGGTGTAGGATTCTGCAGTCGAACTTCCAGATCCCGTCTGCGTGGGTGTTGTGAAGTTTATCACATCTGACTTCAGTAGCATGAAGTTGGCTTTGGAGAAGTTTAAGGAGGTTTTCTTACTGGGGGGGTGGGATGTGGATGTAAAGGGTTATTTTGTTTATGGTCAGACCTGGCCAATGAGGGGGTGACCACTGGTGTGGAGCATCTATCGCCCATGTTGGTAATGACCAGGTCTAGGGATATTGGAGCCCCTGGTGGGACAGTGGATTAGTTTATCCAGGGCATTGGAATTTATGAATTCCAAGAACCGTTGGGGGGGGGGGGGTTGGTACCAGAGTAGTTTTCCCAATTAATGGCAGGGTAGTTGAAGTCACCCAGTATTAGGGTGTTTTGGTTGTATCTTAATATTTTCCAGTACCTTTAGGAAGGTGTAGTGAGAATCCTGGGGTATGGTGGGGGATCTGTAACTAGCTACAATTTGGATTGTAGTCTTACCTAGTGTTAGTTGCACCTGGAGAATTTCAGATGCATTGTGTTGGGCAACTAGCTTGGAGGTGTGAATATGGACACACCTCCACCTTTTAATGTTTTGGTCTTGGTTTTGTAGCCATAAAGTGTGGTAAGAATTGTAACCTGGTATCGCAGGGGTGCTCTCTGGCACCTTGAACCAAGTCTCAGTCACCGAGCAGATATCTATGTTCTCCATTTTCAGGAGTGCCTTGAGTGCATTTTGACATGTCTCTCTCCAGGTTGGGCTATACCATTATTTCTTAGTTAAGGAGGGACCACTATAAATATTGCAAGTACCTGTGCGACACTGAATTTCTTTTTTGCTTAAACATTGATAAAGGCTGTGAGGCCGAAAGCGGTCTGGTTATTTTGGAACATGTTTTATAACCAATAAAGGATTTTGAACCTCTTGTGCTTGCCATCGTATTTTGCTGGTCGTTGTGGTAAGCGAGGAGTAAAAAACCGAATACCAAAACCCCTTTAGACATGCATCAAGGTGACGAGGGGGTCGCAAGCACAAACATAAATGCAAGAAGCAATTCTATGGAGGGTCTGATCCGAACACTGCTGAATTAACAATACCAGGCTTAAGTAATGAATTTATCTGATGTACCATTGACAGATGCACAAACGATTTTACTCAAAGGCCTTGGCTTCATCCCTGGTTTTTAGTCATGAATATAGTCTTGTGAATTATTTGTCATTGTCGTAATCTGAATCTTAAATTGTTCTTTTCAGGCAAAATCTCTCAAAGATCTTCAGAATTATGTCTCCATATTTCAACAATCAGTTAAGGATCTACATTTTCACCATCAGGAATCATGCATTCTAGGCCAAAATATTTCCACCATGGAAGACTGCTTTAGAGGAACTTGGGCATAATCATAACATCGCTATTTTGCCAGTTGATAAGGGAGGTGCTGTCGTAGTTATGAATATTGGGGATTACCTCAATGAGGGCAAAATACAATTGGCAGATCGTAGGTGTTGTATACAGATGTTTATTGATCCTATATTGGTATACAAGAAGGAAACTGACTCCTTACAAACAGCGGAAGAACAAGGCATCAACAACAAATTTAGTAAAATATCTTACTGTTCAAGACCCACAAACAAATTTTATATCTCCTGCCTAAAATACACAAATCTATTATAAAACCTCCAGGTAGACCCATAGTGTTGGGAATTGGTTCACTAACAGAACCATTATCTGCTTTTCTTACACACTACCTCAAGCCATTACTAACATCAGTAAGGGCCAGATTGAAGGACATGACACCTCCTTCAAATTATTGAAGACACCAAACTTGAACAGGGTTGGCTAATGTGCACACTGGATGTTAAATCATTATATACAAGTATTCCACATTGGGCTGGGTTACAATCATTACAGTATTGGTTGGAAAAATCTGACTTGTATCCACCAGGTTTCAAGACTCTGTCTGCATGGCAGAACATGTGTTAACAAGGAACGTTTTTTACTTCCATGGTGAGTGTTTATTGCAACTACAAGGTAAAGCAATGGGAGCTTCCTTTACCCCTATTTATGCAGACTTGTTTATGGCCTGTTTTGAGGAGTGCATGATTTGAGATTCATCACACCTCTACATAGTTGAAATTGACATCTGGAGACTATATTTAGAGATTGTTAGATGGTGTGGAGAGCAGATATAACATACTTAAATGAATTCATACAATATTTGAATGATAATGTATGGGGTATGGAATTTACTGTTGCATATGATTATTATACCATCAACTTTCTGGATGTTACAGTTCATCGTAACTAAGACCATACTTTGAGTACTAAAGTATTTCATAAATACCCACAATACAATACCTTGCTACATGCATCTAGTATGCACCCTAACCACACCATCTGCAACATAACAATCACAATTCATGTGTATTAAACACATGTATGTTCATCTGATGAGGATTTTCAAACGGCTAGGAATGATTTGTCGTAGGCTCAAACACAGGGGATACAAGGATGGAGATCTTTGCGGCCAGTGAATGGAGCAATACTTTGGATAGACAAACACTATTACAATACAAAAAATTGGATGACACTGAGGCCTCTATCAGGTTTGTGGCTACTTATGGTTGGAATCACCATTTAGTGAGAGATATTCTGAACTCTAATTGGAACATTTTGTTGGCACATGATTAAGAACATTACTAGGTACGAGATGCCACATGTCTTTTAGAGGTAAAACTTTAGGGGGGGTTGTTTTCCCACTATAAACATAAGGAAGGGGGAGGATTTATTTACCAACAGACAACTCTGACAGGGGATAAACTAATTGGGCACCTTCCCATGTGGTCATTGCAGTTCCTGTTCCCAGGTTTATACACTTGGGAATTCACCAGTGCAAACACTAATCGTGTGCATCAGACTAGAGTTTTTGCCATTTGTAGTACTATATGGATTATTTATTTAGCTACTTGCCAGTGCCAATCATTTTATGTGGGACAAACATCAATATCTCTCAGAACACGCATGACGGAACATAAGTGATATTAGGAACAAGAGGGATACCAATGCCCTGTATAGACACACCATGAAACATTCTAATGCACAATTTAGGTTCATGGTCATAGACAAAATTGTGAGGGATCGCAGCCAACAGGGTTGGCATTCCATTTTGAATAAAAGAACAATATTGGATTACCAACTTTGGGGCATTATTTCTGCCAGGCCTGAATGATCATCTATAAATTTTCTGGTTTGAATTTTGATCTATGTACTCTCCATACCAGGACATTATTCAGGTTGAGAGAACACTATTTTTTGTAGATTTAAATGTCATTGATTTATGATTAAGTTATTTTTTTCATAATTTGTTTTTTTTTTTCACAGTTTATGACTTTGTTGTCTTTTGGTTTTGGTGATTAAGTTTACATAGGTGTTATGTTACAATTAGTCAATATTGACCTTTGATTAACTTAATTCTTCAATTTTGCTAGTGCTACATACAATTACCGTGTTTATTGTGTCAGCTTTTTGAATTTTTTTGAATTTATTAGCCCAACATGATCGGATCAGCCTACTAAAATACTGTTTTAATGTTTTGTGAACATATAGTAATACTGTATATATTTCATTTTTTATGGTAGGCTATATTTGCACTATTGATTATTATCAATTAAGTTTTGTTAACCATTATTTGGATTTTAATTTCATACATGTTTATATGATTATACTATTATATTATCAATTTATGAAGTCTCTCTTGTTTTTGGTATCTTATGTATTTGAACATTCCGGCCTCCAGGTTGGGCTATACCATTATTTCTTGGTTAAGGAGGGACTACTATAAATATAGAAAGTACCTGTGCGACACTGAATTTCTTTTTTGCTTAACCATTGATAAAGGCTGTGAGGCTGAAATCGGTCTGGTTATTATTTTGGAACATGTTTTATAACCAATAAAGGATTTTGAACCTTTTGTGCTTACCATCGTATTTTGCTGGTCGTTGTGGTTGTATGCAGTTTGACATACTAACCAGTGCTTGAAAGCACAATTTTTCTCTAATATCACCTTTTGGGGATTGTAGTTTTGGATTTTCTAACCTACAAATGCCCCCCCCCCCCCAACTTGTGTTCATTTTCTCCCAGGTTTATCCAGAAAGCCAGACTCCACAGAACTGAAGTCCTTGTAACCTACTGGCTTCAAACCTGGTTTCTCCTGCTTCACCCTTCCTGTTGTAACTGATTTACACAAAAAAGTGTTAATCCAGCACTTGGGGCAGTCTCACTCAGATTTTATCCCCTAGACTTGCAACTTGACTATTCCATGCTTTTCTGTCAGTAACCCCACCTTGTTTTGCCTATTGCACTTAATTTGTTTGTCTTTCGGCTTTTCCCGGTTAGGGGTAGCCACAGTGGAACTCCGGTCCGCTAATGATTGGCAGAGTTGTGCTGGCTTGCTGGGCCTAATGCACAACCTTCAACAAAAACACCCGTTCATGCATGTTGACACAAGACGCTCTGAGAATCGAGCGGGCAACATCTAACTGAGGCGACAAACACTATTTGTTCATAATGGCTAGTTAATTGTATGTTTGGGATGGGTAACTTTTTTTTTTTTTCCTTGAGGGTAGAAAATGGGGAACCTGCACCAGCATCACAGATCTTACCTTGAAAGGGCAATGGTCATCCAGGGAGACTTAAGTGTCCAGTTGCTTACAGTTTTGCTTTATGAAGTATGGGAAGCAGCATCTTGTATAGTACCTAAAACCAGTCCCATCAGACTATCCTACTAGTAAGTAGGAACTTCTACAGTAATTTAAGGCAAGCACTTGCCAAGCAGTTACCTGGTCTTTGCAAGACTATTAAGCAAGATGAGATGTCCAGGTCTGTCTGAGGCCATTACTATCCAGGGCTATCTATAGGGATACCCAGACAGGATTTACTATGAACTGTCCTTTTTAAAGCAAATGAACCTTTGTACTTGGTATAAGCTGGGCCCAACCTTTCCATTTAACATGCTCTTTCCCTTCCTTTTTGGCATGGCTTTCCCAAAGAGTCCTCTGCTTTTGCTAGTTGTGCTGTTAGTCTTTACAAAACTGGAGATTAGACCTCATGGTGCTTGATGGGATAGGTGTTTGCTTTGCAAGATTTAAAAGTATTTGTGGAAATCGTGTTATTACAGAGGATGGCCTCCTATGCATCTGTCATTATGGTAATTGCATAACTTCCTACAGTTTGCCAAGTGCCTGGATACTTTCATTTGTGACAAATGGTAGTAGTACACATGGTTGCTTTTGGTCTTTGGGGGTGATGTCCTCTGGCAAGTAACTGTTTTAGAGCAGGCGGTAGAATACAATCTCTACAAATTGTAGTGAAATCCTCTGTATACTGCAGAAATTTAGGGACGGTCTTAGACCAACCTCTAAATTACTTGGTTAGCCTGTGGGTTATACTTTATGCACGTTTGGAAACTACTCTTCAACTGCTTCATGTGGCTTTGCATATGTTGGTGCCTAGTTATGACTTTTTTTTTTTTTTTTTTTTTTTTTTTTTTCCCCCCCAGTTCTTGGTGGTCCCATGTGGAGATGGGTCCCCCAGATCCTATTCTAGGTGTGACAGAAGCCTTCAAACGTGACACAAACCCAAAGAAGATGAACCTGGGAGTTGGGGCATACAGGGATGATTCAGGCAAGCCTTTTGTCTTGAGCAGTGTGCGTAAGGTGAGTCACTTTTAACGCTTAACAGCTGAGGTTTCACTATCTAGATTACATGACAAAAAGAACATTTGAACAAAACACTTGGTTTACCCTGATCATACCTATCAACTGTACATATTTCAGACTGGCCAAAGTTTTGTTTATATTTTCGTCAGAATGTCTGTGTGAATGTCAGTTGCTAATGACAGGCATGTACACTTAAGACTTCATATCCTTCAGGAAAATGCATGCCAAGACAAATCCTGTTTAGTAACTTTCTAAGTTTTTATAAGAGCAATATTTAAAATATGTTCCTATTTTTGGGCTTGTGTTCCCCCAAGTCTGTCGGACTTTGTCTAGACTGAGTTAAGAGGTATGACCGTGATTTGTACTGCTGTGCATGTTCAATAAAACGTGATTGGTCAAGTCTCAATTTCTACACACATTAAGTGTGCTATCTGCAGCACAGCATCTCATTTTCACACTAAAATGTCTATTCTAGAAATGGCCCATTAGCTTGTTTTCCTAGAACATGTTTAAAAAAAATGTCTACTTCACTGAAATCTTTGCAAAAATGTTGTATTATGAACATTCCTGTAATAAAGTATATTACTTGCACATGTCTGTCTGAAGCAGAGTTCATTTATAGGGTGACCCTGCACAAGTGTTTGTAGAAAAGCTGCAAGTGGTGATCATGAGCATCTACTTGGTATGATGGGTGGAAGCTGAGGTTGTATGAAGCTGCTAATGGGAAAGATGGGAGTCCTTGACCACTCACACGGAACTGCATCCTAAGGTCTTTAGTAGTTTTGCAAGCTATCTTGCTTCCCCCTGTAGTTTAATCCTTATTAGAAAGATGTAAAAGTACATCCTATTTTTAGTGCACACGTCTAAATTAAAAAGTTTGCTGGAAACCTTCAGAAATTTAGTGCCAATTTATGAACTAGCACTTTTAGTGCCAATTTATGAACTAGCACTTTGATTAGTAAAGGCAACAACCAAATTCATAATGGTACCCTATTTTTTGTTATCCATAGATGCAGATTACCTATGACTAGTTTTCAGTATAACTACAGTTGCTAAAATGTTCCTGTCTAAACAAGGGAATATTTGGTGCATCCAAAGCTAGAATTCTTTTGCAGTTATGGTCTGAGACCAGCATCCATATACCTTTCCATTCCAGCCATTACATTGATAGTAGCCAATTCAGGATGGCAAGGCTGCACTTGCAAAGAGCTCAATTTGATTGAAATATACATTGTGCTCTAACTGTGGTAACAAATATGTGAAGTCTAGACTGAGAGGCTTCATTTAAGCAGTTACACCCAAGGAGCAATGAAAAAAGTAACTTTTATAGTGACTTTTTTTCCATTTTATTCCAAACATTTAACAGTTTGGTTTGATTTTTACACTTGGCACGCGATCCAGGAAAAATAGAGTTATTTTGAATAGACTGTTACAGTTTAAGCAAGCATACTTATACTAGAATACAAGCACTTGCTTTTTTTTCTGATATATATTTTTACTTTGGAAAACTTTGTATAGTCATCCTGAAAAGTCTACAAAACTCCCAACAAATATGTAACACTATATTGCTTTGAGTAGTAGTTGCATAGGTGTCACTGGTCAAGACAAGTGATTAACAATGGGAAGTCATAAATAAGAATACTTCTACAAAGTACAGAATGTAGTAGACGGTGGTTCAAAGACCAGGTCAGGATGGACAATGAGTAATGTAGTCACATTTGGTAGAAGCTGATGTGAAGTAGTGCCATCTATGCCAGAGAGTAGGGCAGTACCTGTGTAACATATATGCCAGCATAACTGGCTGGACTTTTTGTAAGCCTTGAAGTAGGTTTAGGTTTGTGTGTACAGAGCACTGATTTCTGTAGAGAAAGATGCTGTCTTACTTTGGCCTGGGGAGTAAGTCCAACCCCAGCACTGGAGTGTGCTCTTTGCTCTTAACAGAAATTGTGATTGGTGCAGAGCTGCATCTAAAAATGTTTTTCTTTCAAGTAGACATTCCTCACTGGTGTCCTATGGATTGAGGCTCCTTGATTACTGGCAGAGAGGAGGGATGTTATTGACTTAACAGTGGTATAGCTATTTAATTCTGTAGCCTGTAAGCAGTTGTCACTGAAAGATGTATACTCTGAGCAGCCACAAGGTAAGCATACAAACTTTCATTTTTCGCAAGTATTTTTTGTTTAGTCAGGGAAAGGGGGCAAAGATGTCAGAATTATGGCAAGCTGATGGGAAATGTCTCCTTGGTCGCAGCTGCAGCACAGACCAGCAATTGGGAGGATAACCAGTCTGGCAATGGGGATGTACAGCCCTTAAACAGGACAGCTGACTTTCCTCAGATTTAAAAACCCGTCGAGTTAGACTTTGAGGCAAAATGCATGGAATTGGAAGTCTGTAGATTGGCATTTGGAGAGGTCTAAGAACATAAGCAGCATCAACATGAGGGACATGTTGAATCCAACCAGAACATGGAGTTAATGGGGAAAGGATTAACCAAATCCCAGAAGCAAGGGTCAGTAAATTTTCTTCCACAGTTTTTCAAATATTTGAAAAACTGTTAGCAGTAGAATGTTGACTAAGGGCACTGGGTATGGTTCCTGACTCCTTACCCCATGGTAAAGCTAACTGCTCTTTCTAAATTGTCTGATACTGACCAAATTGTAACCAGGTTAAGCAACATTTGCTAGAATGTTTCAAGTTGACACCTGAAGCTTGCAGAAAGTTTTGTGAGCATAGACAGGCAGATAAGTATTAGGGGATTATATTGATGAGCTAAGCACTTCTCATAGGTGGGTGTTGGCACCATTTTTTGAAAGGCTGGCAGACCTTTTGGTGAGGGACCAAGCCCTTACCATTTTGCCTTGAGGAAAGGAGTATGGTTGGCAGACCAGGAGTGTAACTCTGCAGATGAGCTGGGGAGAAAAGGGATCTCTACTTGGCAAGTAAGGGACCACTGCACAAGGGGATAACCAATGCTGCGCGTTGATATAAGGGAACCCATGGTAAGCGGCCTAAATCATGTAACCAGAGCAGCCATGTAGCATATGAATGTCCACTGAAAGGTGAGAGAACCAGCAAGTGGGGAATACGTGTGCCAGTGGTAAGTTGTCTGGAGATGACAGCAGCACCAAACTATCACTGGAGTTTGTATTCCATCTTACTGGATGGAAAACTGGCCACTGCTAAGAGCCAGCTGCTGACATAATTGTGAAGCCTTTAGTGGTTGGAGGAGCAGTACTGGGGGTGGAGTCCACTCCAGTCAGAGCTTTAGAGGGACCCCATTCCAAATACCCTTTGGCTAGTGTTCATCTTGAGTGGTAGGATGGAAAAGGAAACAAGCAAGTAGGTGTTTGGGGGTATCTCTGCAGATGTCCTTATAGAGAATGGATTTTGATAACTGCATGCACACAAGGTACTGCAATACACAGTCTGGCCTGGGGGAGACCTGGATAGACCTCACACCATAGCTAGGGCTGGTGATGTGGCTGTTTTGGGGGGGGGGGGGCTACTGTGTAGAAGTGAGCCTGAAGGAGAGTCACAGATGCAAAATGAGTACTTGTGTTCCCTGGGACAGGATGACGGCCAGGGTGCTACCACTCCTCTGCTCTTGCAAATGGTGGGGCACAGCTGTCGGATACCAAACTTGTGGAAGGGAAGCTGGAAAAGTGAGTTTAGCCAAGCTCTGCTTTGACACTACACTACAAGGTTTGAGGGAGGTGAAGGAGGCACCTGATTTTCATAGTGGAGTCTGTATACAAAGGATTACTGCATGTAGAGTGGACCTCTGAGGGAGGGCTAGAGGTTGAGGTAATGCAGTAGTTTATAGTGCCTAGAGCCTACCATCTGGCACTTTTATCCATATCCCATGACTTTTTTCCTTTTGCAGTCATGGGTGTACAACCATAGCAAGTTTCATTATGTAGAACTTATTGGCCTGGGTTTGCAAGGGATGTAATGGGGTACTGCAGGGCCTGGGTTTGCAAGGGATGTAATGGGGGTACTGCAGGACCTGTGAACAGTGCTAAAAAGTAGGCAAGGCAGGAAATGAGATCAAAGCTCCTTTACCGGTGATTGAGCTGTTTCAGAGGGTAGCTATTTATATTGGGCCTTTGAATACCCAAAGCTTCCCAGGGAAGAAGTGTATATCCTAGTGGTAGATTATGCTACTAGATACCATGAGGCAGTGGCTCTGTCTTCCAAGGCAGAGAAGGTGGCAAATGGTTTTAGATATTAAGGTTTACTGAGAAATGGTGACTGGCACCAATTTCATGTCTGATCTGCTGGCTTGTCTGAGAGCGCTGTGTGGTAAAGCATCTAAAGACCATCCACTACCACTCCAGAGTAATGGTCTTATGAAGAGGTTAAACTCTACACTAAAGACCATGGTAAGGGCATTTGCAGACCAGTTTGAGAGGGTGGGAAAAATATTTGCCCCATCTGCTGTTTGCATACAAAGAGACCCCTGGAATCCACAGGTTTTTCACCCTTTGAGATACTGTATGGGCATAGGGTGAGGAGGCCCTTTGGATTTGATTTACAATGAGTTGGGGGGGTGGATTTGATTTACAATGAGTGGGGGGGTGAGTGTGAATCCCAGTCTTGTGGCATATGTCCTAAACATCAGGACAAGGCTTGGAGAGTTCATGGGCTTGACCCAGGAGCCTCACAGCAGAAGTTCTGGTATGGCCAGAATGTGCAAGCCTGAGTATGCTGTGGGACAGCAGGTTATGGTGCTCATTCCTGTCAAACACCATGAGCTGCAGGCAGCTTGGGGAAGAACCCTTCAAAGTGGTAATAAAGGTCAGTGATAACTATGTGGTGGAACTGCTAGGCAAGAGGCAGGATCACAAACTACCATGTTACATGATTAAGCCTTGTCATGATGGGAGAGGCCCTTGCGCTGAGTATTTCAGTGGGTGGCACGAGGAATCTTAGGGGATCTGGTGACTGATCTCCTTAGACTCTGACTTCCACCTCAGTGGAAGGGGTAGCAGTGTCCCAGTGGCTATTCTCTGCCCAGGTTCAAGAACTCCCTGCAGTGTTGCAGGAGTTTGGAGACCTGTTCACTGGGAAACCTGGGTGCAACAGCATGTGGATACAGGACCCCAAAGACCTATTGAGCCAGCCCCTTACTGGGAGGAGATGCAGAAAATGTTGGAATTGGGAGTAATCCAGGAGTCCAGCAGTCCCTAGGCTTCCCCTGTAGTCCTGGTACTAAAACCTGGAAAAACTAAACTGTTGCAGCAGATCCTTACCACATGCTTAGGACAGATGAAGCTGTAGAGCAGCTGGGTGGTGGTAAGTATCTGACCACTGTTGATCTGACCAAGGGCTACTATAAGGTGCCCTAGACTTCACCACTGGAGAGAAGCAAGCCTTTGTGAATCCTTTCAGAGTTCACAAAGATGCCCTTTGGGATGAAACCTGACCCATCAACCTTCCAGAGGCTGGATTGTATCCTCCTATGCCCTTGCTTACCTAGATATTGCCATCTACAGCTGTTCCTGGCAAGCTTTACCATTAAGACCAGTAAGTGTCATTTGGGTATGGCAGAGGTCTCCTACCTGGGGCATAGTGGGGATTGGGACCTGCCAGCATGGAAGCTATTTGGGCATGGCCTGCCCCTGTTACCAAAACAGGTGAGTGCATTCTTGGTGACAGTGGGGTACTATAGAAAGGTTTGTTCCCAATTAGTCCAGTAGCTGCTTCCCTCAGACTTTACTATGAAAACAGGCCAGATAAGGTAGTGTGCACCCCAGCCTGTGAGCAGGCTTTCCAAAAGCTTAAAGGGGCTTTGAGGAGGACCCCCCTGTGCTAGCCAGTCCAGATTACAGGAAAGAATTTGTGTGGGTGGATGCTTTGTGCAGGCTGTACTCAGCCAGGTTTCCTCAGGCAGAAGAGCACCCTGTTTTTCAGCTGTGGACTCCAACCCAGGGAGGAATGTTATGCAGATGTAGAAAAATGTCTAGGCATAGTATGGGCACTGCAAAAACTTCAGCCTATCTGTATGGAAGGAAATTCAGTGTGGTTACAGTCAGCAAAATGCCAAGTTATTAAAGGTGAAAGCTAGAGTTGCAGGCATATGACATGATGCCGCACCATAGTGGAGTTGGGCTCATCTGCATTGGCATTGCTATCTGGGAATACATTAACCCATACCCTGTCTTGAGCGCCCATTTCTCCATGTTTATCCAGGGTCACTTGAAAAAGTAGCTTGAGCCTTCAAAGGGGGCAGAGATGTGAGGTAGTGCCAGCTATGCCAGAGTAGAGCAGGGCATGTGTAATATATTCCATCATAAATAGCTGGAGTTTTGTAATGAAATGTCACTATCAAACTGATTTTTTTACAAATGCTTGTGTTGATGTATCAACAAGTCTTCTGGAAAGAAAAGAAATGTGTGCATGCATGTCAGGCTGCATTGTAACTGAAATGTGTACATGTAACACAGGTTGCTGTAAGGGGAGAGGTTAAGCTCAGCCCAGCTAAAATTAAGAAAAATGGCCTAAAATTACATGGTTTAGGACATAAAGACTTCAAGGTCTGAATGCAGTCAGAGGTGTCTGGGTGGGATCCCGTTTTCGTTGTTCGTGGTGAACTAGTTGCTACCCTGGGGTGTCAAGAGAATGACTGGTTAACATCTGCAGGAAGGGTGAAAGGATTTGAATTGAATGCTGTAAAAGGATTTGAATTGAATGCTGTAATAAGCCTTAGCAAAGTTCTAGGTATGTATTTGTGTGCCAGATCCTGGCTCCTCATTCTAATGAGGGGGGTAGTGTGTTCACCACAGAGGCAGGTGACCCGTTGTGATGTCCTACATTGGCCAGCACTGAAATTTAGATGCTAGTGAGGTGACAGATGACACTGTACTCAGCTTTGGTACTGACAAGACCACTCACCCACTTCATCTTGCCTTGCTTTAGTAAGTAACTTGACTAGGAAATCCTAATTTTTATTGGCTAAATGTATCTCAGCCTTTTCCATCGGTGTTTAATTTTCCTGTGAATTGAAGCAGTTCCTTTCATTGTGAGTGGTCTTGGAAAATATTTTAACCCTTGAGCGTACTTGCATCTATTGGCACTGTAGCATCACACTCCTGAAAGTCTTGCTGATTGCTTAACACTACCATTTGTAAGAGTATTAATTTTACGAAGAGTAATTGACTACCCTGGTAAGAGACTTTAACTGGCTGGTGGCAGTGAATCTACCTTACAATCTGGGTGGAGGTGGCATAGTGGGGACATTTGTGCCATCTTTTACAGGTTTGTGAAAATCAAATCTGAGTGTCCACTACTTGGAACAGGGACACAGGGCACTGACCTTCTGCAGTGTCTTAACTGGGGCTTGGAGAGAAGTCCAGCCCCAGGACTGGAATGTGCTCCCTGTGCTGTTAAGGAAAAATTGCAGTTGGTGCAGAGAGCTGCATCTGAAAATACTGTGTTTTCATTCCAAGTGGACATTCCCCACAGGTGTTAGTGGTGAATATTGCGGCTGCTTGATTACTGGCCCAGTGAAGGGATGTAATAGAAGTGTTGCATTGAGATTTAGGAAAAGGCTTATTCCACACATTTATGGGCATTGAGCTGCTTATAGCCAGTCATAATGTTAACTGTAAACTGGCTGAAAGTTGATGCTTTAGCTTCTAAACTTGACATGAGCCATTGTACAGAATAAATTGCATTAATTAAAAGCATGTAAAATAAGAATCTGGCCTGGCAGTATTCAAAGTGTTCTCTACCCTTTTTATCCCAATTTTGATCATTTTATATTTCAGTAAAAACTGCTTCTAGAAAACCCAATTTAAAATGCCATCAGGTTCCTGTCATCTGTGGAGAGATGGCTCATAGGATCATAGGAGATTACTAGGCTATCAACTCTGATGTCCTTGTAAACCTAGCTGTGGCAACCCAATGTAATGCCATAGAGGTACTAGTCAGTATTAAATATTGCATTTAGTGATGACTGCCCATGTCCAGGCAGGTTGTGGATGCTATCCCTGTAAGAATTGATGGTGCCCCATCTATTTCCTCTTGAACAGTGTCATTGAGGTGCTCTTTCACATGAATTGGTAGCCTGTTCCAAAGACTGCAGTTACTGGGAGATGAGACCTGCTGGAGTGACATGAGTCCTGGAATGGTTAGCCCTAGACCCATTTGATTATGGATATATGCAGTAAGCTCATTCGGTTTGGGTCTTGTGTTGCTCTGTAGGCCAGGCATACTTCTCCCCTAAAGTCTATATGATATGGTCTGTGTAAGGCACATGCTGGTGGCCATTTATCTTTGTTGGAAACCTCTGAGGTCTGTAATTGATGTAGGTGCTTAGTACTGTAATACTCCATGTCTAGTATGGGGGTTTTAACTGTTGCTCTCAAGACTCTACTAATCAAGTGAGCTATAAGTAAAGCTTTCCTTACAATGGTAGTCGCATGGTGGTTGAAATTAAGGTTGTGGTCAGCCTGTGATCCCAGGTCCCTTACCACTTCATGGGTACTTGGGGTATTGATAGTGTGAAGAGACATTGTGCTGAAGTGAGTGATGCATTTCTTTGCATTCCGTTTGAGACTGATGGACCAGTCAGTCGTGAGACCATGCTTGAATATACTGACATTTTGGGGATTCTGTGATTGCAACTAGTTTGCAGTCATTTGCAAACTTTGTCAGCCACAACCTTTAGTTTAGACCTGAACTTTGAAGTGTATATCAAACAATAGGGGGCCCAGCACTGACCCATGTGGCACCCTGCTGGTAACTGGTCTGGTTGATGCAGAGTCACCCACTTTGATAGTCTGGTTTGTGAGACCGTTGGCAACCTGTCTTGGCAAAGCTTTATATAAACCCCTTCTTTGTAAGTATTGGTAATGCCTGAATGTGGGATTGTCCAGCCTTTGCCAAATAAAGGTATGCTGTTGGCACAGATTTGCCCTTAATCACCTTGGTCACACTTTCAAAAGAAATCCACCAGATTTCAGGCAGGATCTACCCTTCACAAAGCTTAACTGGGTAGGATCCAGGGTTTGGAGGTCACCTGTGTCTTTATTTGAGGTCCATATTTATGCATTCTTTGGCCTTATAGAGGAGTCTGCTCAGGCTTATGGGTCTAATTCCCCGGCCCTGTTTCTAGGCCACCTTTGTGGTGGGGAATAACTGTAGCTCTTCTCCATTCTGCAGGATCAAAGCCTGATTTTTGGTTAGGATTTGAAAAGGGTACTTTGTGGTAATGCTAATGCTAGTTCATGTTTTAGCCTGTTTAGAAGACGGTCTGGGATGTCCTCTGGTCTCAGAGGCAGTGTTCTTTGCCTTGGACAGGGCTTTGAGAACCTGCTCTTCATATATGTAAGGTGGGGGGAGGGTTATAAGTTAGGAGGGGATAAGGGAGTGAAATTTTTACCAAATCTATTTGCTAGTAGGTTCACTCTCTGTGGGGTCAGGGTTGGTGGCTGCCTAACCCAGCCAGGATAAGATTCCTGAAGGATTTGCAGTGTCTGAAAGGAGACCAGGAACCAGTGCCATACCTCCTACACAATGTCTTTCTGCAATGAATAAAGTACTTGTAGCAGTAGAGTGAGACTGACCATAATGGGAAGGTCTTGGTTTCCTGGGTGGGTTTCTAAATCTGAGCAGATCTTAAATGGAGGACACTTTATCAGTCTGTCTCAAAATGAGACTTCAGATTGCTAATTTCATCAGATGCTTGGTATCTGAAGGCAGTAGGACCAAATGGAAATTTTAATGCTAACTTGACAGCTCCCTCACATTTTCCTGCCACACACAGGATTCTTATTTTTAGATTAATTCTATACTGCACTTAATTTCAAATGTGAAATTAACAATATTGATCAAATTTTATGTTGTACATGGCAAGCATTGTGTAACGTAAAGGCAAAGCCTATTCTAACTCTCTCTTACAGCAAAGGTACATCTGTGCCTTAGTTTTCACTTTATATTCATGTTTTCCTATACAAGAGTAGAAATTTAAAAGTAAAGGCTAAATGTAGCCCAAGATTAACCAACGGGTTTGCGTTTTTTAGGCTGAGGCTGCGATGGCTGCAAAAAAGTTGGACAAGGAGTACCTTCCTATTGCAGGTCTGGCCGAATTCAACAAGGCCTCTGCTGCGCTGGCACTTGGAGAGACAAGTGAAGTGCTGAAGAGTGGCCGGGTAAGAATTTAAGCTATGTTGCACAAAGAATCCAGTACAGTGACTAAAGGCAGTCTGTAAATGGTGGGGGCTGCCCTGTTGTGTTTTGCAGTTGGCCTCTCTTCCGTACATAAAGCTGCAGTTTTAAAGTTTATGCCTTTGGATAGAAAGCAATTTGTAGTGCAGTTGATGCAGCATTGGTAAGTGTTTGTTTTAAGGAATGTAGTTTGCATTGGAGACCAGATTCCTTTATCTGTGCAACTTGTAAATGGTAATGTTGACAGTTCAGCTTCATCTTAAAACTGATGTGCCAACAATTTTCTTATCAGAAGTTTAATTCCGGTTTTCCTCTTCTACACTAGTCTCTTCTCCCCCCCCCCCCCCCACTTTGCCACACTGAAGATGGTGAGAAAATTACCCTTAAGCCACCACTGAGGTATCCATTAAGTTTGAGAAAGTGAGCTTGAGATTTTTCTCCTGTTTCCCAGCCACTTTCATTGTTCAGTCTACAACTATTTCCCTTGTTTCCAACTTCTGTTTTGTTGGAGCCAATTTTAATAAATGTGAAGATTAGTTTTTCCTGTTTTTTGTCTAGTCCTCATGCCGTTTCCAGTTTTCTGGATTTTTGTAGCAAATCTTTGAGGATTGAAGTCTAAACAGATTCAGATGTCATACCCTTCAGAAAATGCATGGCAACAAAAACGTCTAGCAACTTTCTAAGTTTTTCACTGCAATATTTGTCCTTATTTTTGCCCCCCCCCCCACAATTTTTAGCTTTGTTCAGATTTGGTTAAGAGCTATGCTTGGTGTTCATCTTTAACACATTCCCAAGGCACTAAAAGCTGTACAGAATTTCCAGGTTTCTCATTTATTACTATTTGAGATGGTCCACTGACCTTTTGGCTACCCAAACATTACCAAAAATGATCCTCTTATCTGATACAAATGGCTTGTAATTGCTATAATGGATGTGTAAGAAGGGCCATTTTTGATTGCAGATTTGCTCTACATCCCTGATTGCAGATTTGCTCTACATCCCTGATTGCAGATTTGCTCTACATCCCTATACCCCCACCTTCAATTTCTTTTTTAAGCTGTGCTTTTTGCCCTTGGCTGAGAATTCTCTAACTGGAAAATAAAATACTTTGTGTGAGTGGAGGATTCTAGGCAGTGCAACAAAGTTTTATTCTCAAAGTCCTAATATGTTCAACATCCATTGTAGGGGTTCCTGAAAGTGGACTTTCTACCAGATTTCTTTCAGTTTAACTGGTCTCTAAACACTGAGGTAAATTAAGTGAAAGGAAAAGGTATACAGATGTTTGAGGATCCAATAGGAGAGCTTTGTAACAAACCCACGTACCAGTGGATGAACCCAGGATCTTAAAAATCCATGCCATGAATCCACTTAACTTTCATGTTACTTGCAACGTAAGCTGCTTATTCCCCATACATTTTTGTTGTATGTTTAGTTTAGTACAGGAAACTATCTTTATAGGTGGCTTTAGACATTTACAGCTACTTTTTATATTCAGAGGTGGAAAATGCAAAATGGAGCAGTTTACTAAAACAGACTCTTAAGCTTAGACTAGATTATCCTTATCTGAAAACTTCACTGCAGTTTACTAAAACGAAAGACTCTTAAGCTTAGACTAGATTGTCCTTATCTGTAAACTTCACTTACCTGGCCGTGAACTTTAGTGACTCCATTCAGTAATGCTGTGAGATGCATTTCAGCGAGTGCTGACATGTTGATTATACAAAATATAGCTAATTGGAATTCTGCCATTTGAGTAATTGATGCTTTAACTCTGCCAGTTGTAACCTGTTATCTGTCTTGTATGCAGCACAAAGATGCATTCTCCCTCCTGAAGGAAATAACTGCTGACAGCTGCACAACAAAAATAACCCTCGCCTGTGAAACTAACACTGTCCTTGATCCCAGAGAATGATGGCAATTTGCAAGTTACAGATGTGGTGGTCTGTCTGCAGACAGTGATTTGTCTTGCCAGAAAGGTCCCTTTAGGAGTGTTTGCATTGGGACACTGCTCTCGGTTTAAACAAAATTGTGAAAGTATAATGTTCCCCAATGGGACTTTACCTGTCCTGATCAGGAAAGCTACAGACATGGACTCCCAGCACTAAGATGTATATATTGGGCTGCAGCAAGACCAATCTAATATGGTGTGAACAAATGCTGTTTTTATTCAGGATACTTCTGAACTCGGAGGAATGGACATCCTTCAAGCCCAAAGGGGGAGGGTAGTGACCTTATTGCCTTGAGATTGTGTTGCCTAGCTACCCATGTCAAGAGCTATAGTTAACCAGGCACTGGAGACCTAGTCCGTAGAAGTACGCTTCTGTCAAAACTTTGATAGATTCACTGGAACAGTGCATCAAATTCATAGCTGTTCCACAAGCTGCATAAAGTAAATTCAAAAAGTTTGATTCTTGGGTAACTAAATTCTCAAAAGAACAGTAACAATCAACGCAAAATTACTTGTTGCATAGTTGAACCATATGCCAGTTGATCCCCCCCCCCCCTTACATCAGAAGGTGAAAAAGCCTTCAAAGATGGACAAGCCATGTGGAACAGACTACTAATGAAGATACCAAAAATCTGGATTCTTTCAAAAAGCTTCAGTTTGGAAATGCTATCTACACCTGCATTTGTAACAGTGGATAGAAATAGAGCTGTATCTCAACTGCCATGCCTTAAAAGTATACACTTTTTTGTTTACTGTGGAATTGCACCAAGATGCAAATATTATGAAAGCTTTATTTTTGTTGCTGCCCCCCCACCCCAATCATTTTCAATACAGTAAAAGTAAATGTTGTATAGTAGAACGTGTATTTTAGGTCCCGAATTAAAGGTGCAGTAGATCAGGTTATCTACCAAGTTAACTAAGATGGAAAATTACAAAGTCTGTTCCCTTCAGTTCATACCTAGTCATCCCTACCCCCCCCCCCCCAATACAGTCTCAACTGCCTCTGCATTCCCTCTGCTACCCACATTGGATAGTCCATTAAGGGATAAAGTCCTTCCATTGGAAAGGTATTTGTGGATATCAAAGGAGTAATTGGTCCCTACAAGCTGCTGCTTGTGCCTTCCTACACATCTGCCTTACTAGATTTTGTGCATCTGTCTCTTCTGGTCTTTAATGAGAAGAGCAGAAGCTACTCAAGCCTATTCCTTCCACTGCATCCCAGTAATCATTTTGATAACTTTCTTTTATACCATTATGACATATTTTATTTCTTTTTAGATCACTTCCAGTAATCCGGAGTACTGCAAACTCTGTCTTATTAGTCATTCAGAGCTCAGCACCCTCCCCCTTTGTCTGGATATATCCTGATCTCCCAGAGGGGTGTTTGGCAACACCAGATAAGATTTTTTTTCTTGCTGCAGCACAGTGGATAGGGAATTTAGAGTCTGTGGCTTATCCAGACCAATAAGAATTCCTCTGGGG
Source organism: Protopterus annectens (assembly GCF_019279795.1). Taxonomy (NCBI): domain Eukaryota; kingdom Metazoa; phylum Chordata; order Ceratodontiformes; family Protopteridae; genus Protopterus; species Protopterus annectens. The sequence continues at coordinate 1,799,208,781 of NC_056741.1, read as the reverse complement.
AACATTTAATGTTCAGCTTTTCTGTTTTAGATTAAAACATTGCTTTGCTAGCTTATGTGGGAGTGTAGGCCTCTGGTGCAGCAGTTGGTGTCCTCCCCTCATACCAAGATGTTCCCTGTTCTAGTTTCAGCTGGAGCACCTATGTGGAGTCTGCATGTCCTCCCTACAGTTGAGTGAGCTTTAAAGACATGCAGGTAGGTGCATATGCATGCCTTCTGTAAAGGTTGGGCACAAGTCTGGCAACTTGACAGTGATTGGCAGTGTGTGGACTGAACGCCTGTGGTGATCCCTAACTGGGAAAAGCCGAAAGACATTGCTTCCCACGAGCATATACCTTTACACTCTCGCATACCACAAAAATCTGTTTTCCAACAGACTAGTTTATTTAAACCCAGAGCACAATATCGGACTGCAGGGTCTGCCATTTAAAAGGAATAGGCAGTATGCTTTGCATAACTACTGGCCAGGATGATTTGTGAGGCCTTCAGTCTAACAACCCCCACCTATACCAAGACTGCATTAGTTTGCAGAGATTCCTGTGACTTGAGCATCCAATATCTCATTACATTTCAAGGTTATAGGTGTGTGTGGTGCTTTCATAGTCCCTGGCCCATTTAACTCACTTTCCTGAGGCCTGTAATGAAGTCCCTTTGGAAGCGCACACCTCTGGAGCAAAGCATGACCCCCCCCCTCCCAGTGTGGCAAGAAGCACACTTCATTTCTTAAAGGGAGGATAACTGCCTGCCATCATTGAGGATGTTGCTACCCAGGAGGTA
>NC_056741.1:1798835905-1798893170 GCF_019279795.1 Protopterus annectens | reverse complement strand
ATCAATTTAATAAAAATCAGTGTGTGTAAAAACTGGGAATCAAACCCAGGACTTTCTGCATATTAGGCAGATGTAATTACCAGTACAATATAGAACCTTGAATGTATGCAATTCCTTCTGTTTTTTTGTATTGCTTTCAGCTTTAAAATGCTACTAATCGACACCTGTTTATTTAGCCCTGGCCAACACATAGCATTCAAATGTAATTGACATATAAGCGTACATTTTTCTAAGAACAAGGTCCAGGGTCCTTTCCTTTCATTTAGAACTAGAGATTCCAGAATAAAAAAACTGTGAAACTGCTCATACAATGCAGGGCATTTGTCTCTTTTTCCAGTTTAATTTCTCTTAGGATAATTAGAGCATGTATAAGAACATAAACATTGGCAACGCAGAGAACAGTATACAGTCATCACATTTGGGTTATCCCTGCTAGAGTAGCCCTCAGCCGGCCCGATTACCAGAGGCTTAGTATTTCTGTGTCAGTTGCTGTCGCTTCTGGACTGACATCAGGTAGTCAGTAGTATAAAGTAAGGCAGCCAATGCCATTACACCAGTCTTTCTTGCCACGGAGCCCGAAGCAGAACCAGTTCGCACGAGTGTTGGTCAGCCGCTACCTGAGTTTCGTCTTCCGAACTGAAGCTGAAGTCTTCTCAAGCTAAGTACCCCATTGGGGATCCTTTTTTCTTGCACTAACCGATGTTAGAAAAAGTTAACAATTGTCTCGCCTGTGGAAAGCAAATACCACACCGAGACTTTCATTCTTACTGCGTCACTTGCTTAGGCCCAGGCCACGACGTCCCTCACTGTCATTTCTGTGCTTTGTTCAACGCCAGAACTATACGACGTCGGGCCCTTATTGTAGCTAGATATTTTCTCTTACAGTCCTATCAGAGTAGTAAATTGCCAGTTCCATATGCTAAAATTTCAGCAACATATCCTGGAACTCCTCAAATAAAAATGTCTTCCTTTCCTGCTTGTGCAGAAGCCAAAGAGCTACAAGAGTTAATGCATTCTGCCAGTCAAGTAACTAAACACACCTTGTACTGTGGTTTTGATGCCCTAGAAGCTTCTTGCAGGGCAGCAGTCACCAGTTCTGTCCTTAGAAGACATGCATGGCTTAAGGAACAGCCCTTGCCAGACCATGGTAAATCTAAATTGTTGAATGCACCCTTGCACAAAGACAACTTATTTGGCACTAAGGCAGTGGAGGTCTTAAAAAAAGATGGACGAAAAAGCAAAATGTATGCAGACAGTTAAGGACTTCTTACAGGTCCAGCCACCCAGTTTCAGCAGGCATTGTTCCTCCAAGCACTGGTCCTTTCCTGCTCCCACCAGGTCAGTTTAGCCCAGACCCCATTGGAGCAGACCCCCCCCCCCAGACAGCAGCCACAGGGAATGCAGAGATCTAAACAGTGCACTTCCTCCACTTCAAAAACAGGGAGTTCTAAGCCACCCCTTATTGTAAGAACTCACAATGACTCTCATCCCCCACCACCTCCCTCTGCCCACTTTCACTTAACCCTAGGAGGAAAACTGTCCTTTCACACAAGCACCTGGGCTACCATTACCAACCACCACTGGGTTCTCAACACAGTGTCCCAGGGATACACATTTTCTTCCCACACCCTTCCAACTCCAAAAGGGTTCCCAGACCTTCCCCAAACCAGTGGACAGAGGTGCAAAAGCAAGTCCTTTCCCTGCTCTCTAGGATGGCAATAGAGTACTTTCCTGCCAAACAGAAAGGCCAAGGTTTCTACTCCAAACTTTTTTCTAGTACCCAGAAAAGAGGGCACCTGGCACCCCATCCTTGATCTATCCATTCTAAACACCTTCCTGGTGATACCAAAATTCAGAATGCTCACCATCCAGCAACTGCTACCCATGCTGTCCAAGGATGCTTAGCTAGCCACCCTAGACCTAAAAGAGGCCTACCTCCACATTCCTATCAGGGAATCATGCAGGAAATATGTCAGTTTCAGGGCAGGATCTCTGCACTTCCCTTTGGCTTATCTACTGCCTTTTGCAGACAAAAGAATATCCAGATATGCCCATACTTAGATGACTACCTAATTCCGGCAGACAGCCAGGAAAAGCTGCTCAAGCACTTGGCCTTTGTAAAGTCCCTACTAACCTCCCTAGGGTACACAATCAACGAAAAGAAATCCAAACAGATACCCACCCAAAGGATTATATTCCTGGGAGCAAGCCTGGACACAGCATCCCAGATGGCATTCCTTACACCAGGAAAGCAAACGTTCCTGACAGCCTACTTCTCTCAACTAGCCACCAGACCCCAGTTATCTGCAAGGAAAATCCTGCAAGCTCTGGGGTTCATGGCATCTTGCATTCTACTCATTCCATATGCCAGACTGCATATGAGGAAACTACAGTGGCACCTAAAAAGCCTTTGGTGTCAACACTGTCAAGACCTGGAGACTCTTATACCCGTGATACCTTGCCTCAGAAAAGATTTTCTTTGGTGGGCAACAGCATGCTCCCACAACAAGGGACTACCTTTCTCACCCGCCCGCCTCCCAGACCCACAACACAGATGCGTCAGACTATGCCTGGGGTGCACACCTCGATGGCAGGTGCATACAGGGCCATTGGAGCCCACAGCAAATCCATCTGCACATCAGCCAAAAAGAGATGATAGTTGTCCAGCATGCCTTGACAGCTTTCAAGCCCCTTCTCTCCCCAGGGGCTCTCCTGATCAAAACAGACAACACCGTATCAACAAGCAGAGAGGGACTCACTCCTACCCTCTATGCAGACTGACCATGGCCCTTTGGCACACAGCCGCTGCCATGCAACTCCAGGTGTTAGCACAATTCCTACCAGGTTCTCAAAACTCTCTGGCAGACCAGTTAAGCAGAAATCTTCTGGACCCACACAAGTGGCAGCTTGACAAAAGAACCTTCACCCTAATAACTCAAAAATGGGGCACTCCGAAGGTCGACCTCTTTGCCTCCCACATCAAGCATCAGCACAGCAAGTTCTGCACCAGGGAGCATCACTGCATGGCTTAGAAAGTGGATGCCCTGTCCTTCCCCTGGGTCAGTCTATCGGTCTTTGCCTTTCCTCTACTACCTGTCACCCCCAGGGTACTGCTCAAAATAAAGGAGGAAAAACCAAGGACAATTCTTATTGCTCCAGACTGGCCTCTCCAGCACTGGTACCCACTGCTGCGCAGCCTGTCCCCACTGCCACCATAGCATCTCACTCAGATTCCAACCCTCCTGACCCAGAGGGAAGGAGAATTCATGCATCCTCAATTGCAGATCCTTAGTTTGGCAGCTTGGCTTATTCCCTAGCTCCCAATCAATCTGCCACCTCAGTAAACGGGTTCTAGAGGTTACATGTGAGGCCAGATGCCCTAGCACTAGAAAGTCTTATGCTGACAAATGGAAAAGGTTCTGTACCTGGATTCAGACTAAGGGAGCCAATATGGCACAGTCCTCCCTCCCTCTCATCCAGAATGACTTAGCTGACCTGCTACACAGTGGTTTCTCTTTTTCCTCCGTTAAAATTCATGCTTCTGCTATCTCTGCTCATTTCCCCACTGAGCAGCCCCTTTTCTCACACCCTTTGATCAAACAGTTCCTAAGAGGGGCTAGCAACTTGAGGCCACCCAGAAGAGCACCAACCCCAGCTTGGGACCTTAACTTTGTGTTGGAAAAGCACACCCTGCCCCCCCCCCGAACCAGCCTGTTCAGCAGAGCTAAAATTTCTCTCCTGGAAGACAGTTTTCCTTCTGGCCATCACTTCAGCCAGAAGGGTCTCCGAGCTGCAAGCACTCATGGCTGTGGAACCCTTCATCATTTTCCATGCTGACAGGGTATACCTCGGAACTAACCCATCCTTCATGCCCCAGGTGGTGTCCAGCGTGGCTCTCAACCAATCCATTCATTTGCCCACCTTTTTCCCTAACCCACAGAACAAGGGGGAAAGGATCCTGCACTCTATAGATGTACACAGAGAGCTCAGATTCTATCTAGACAGGACTAAATCCTTCAGAAAGTCTGATCAATTGCTGGTTAGCTTTGCTGCAGGGGCAGAGGTCAAAGCCATCTCCAAACACACCATTTCAAAGTGGATAGCACACTGCATCCATTTCTGCTACAAGCAACATGGAAAGCCTCCCCCCAAGGGGGTCAAGACTCACGCCACCAGAGCAGCCTCCACCTCTGCCGCTTTCCTTAGAGGAGTCCCGACCAGGGACATCTGGAGGTTGCCACCTGGACATCTGGTCACACCTTTACTAAACATTACCACCTGCCTATCTTCTCCAAATCCAGGGCAGGGTTTGCCTCTGTAGTCTTCCAGGACATCCTAGCCAGCCCCTAGTTTCCTTGACTGCCGCCACCCATTTCCTCAGCTTTGGGAATCAACCCAAATGTGGTGACTGCAACAGTGAAACACGAAGAACATAGTACAGTTTTGTACATTTACCATAAATGTAGATGTTCGAGCGTATTCACTGTTGCAGTCCGGGTTTCCCTCCCTCCATCCCCCTCTGCTTTCTTCTCTTTCCTTACAAGGAACATATTGGCATTTACTTTCTACTGGTGGGGTTCTTCCACCAGAACCTGGCTTCCACTTGGGAGCTCCTGACAGGTTAGGGCAAGAAAAACTGATGTAATGGCCTTGGCTGCCTTACTTTATGTTACTGACAACCTGACGTCAGTCCTGAAGTGACAGCAACCGACACAGAAATACTAAACCTCTGGTATTTGGGCTGGCCGAGGGCTACCCTGGCAGGGATAACCCAAATGTGATGATTGCAGCAGTGAATACACTCTAACATCTACATTTATGGTAAGTATAAACAGCTATACTGTCTGTCTCCCACAACGTCCCTAATGTCCTTAGCCTTTTTCCACAATTGCCAGTTTTTCATAAGTATATCACAAATCTGTCTACTATTTACACAAAATGTAGTGATAAATGAGGTCGTAAACACATTTCCATAGTTTTGAGGGTTCACTATCTCCACACCCCTCCCTTCTGTCTCAAAGAACATACTAACTATGTGTTAAACACTCCTCCGATCTTCTCACATTATTCAACATAGTCTCTAATGATGGGAGCAAAGTGTCTCCTTTCGCATTTATTCAACACCTCCAGCATCACTTAATTTATTACATAAATAGGGTAACCTCATCTTAAAAACATACTTTTCAAATTATCAAATTCCTCTAGAAACAACTCCATTGAAGATACCATCCTAGCCGCCTGTACAAATTGTCCCTTTATAACTGCTTGTTTTTGTTTAAAAGGGTGGGCTCTAGAAAAATGGAATGGGTGTTTTGTTCTTCTGGTTTGTCGTCAGTGTCTCCAATTTTGTATTTTAGTGGTACTGTAAGCATTACAAAAAATATAGGAAGTGGTGATAGTGATTTTAGTAGTATGGGATACCTGAACATAGTGTGGCAAAATGATAGTCATTCATTTTCGTGGTACAGTGAGGCAGTGCTATTACCACTGTGGCAATTATGAATTATTACCCTTAACTCCATGATAATGTGTGGCACAGCAGTGAATTAAGACCCTTAACACTGTGGCAGTGTATGGCGCAGTAGAGATTTAGGACCACTGTGGTCATTTATGGCACAGCAGTGATTTAATACCATGTTAACAATGAGGAGCAGTCATGATAATGACCCAGTGAGAAGCAAAAAAAGTCTCGCTCCTAAAAATTGATAACCAAGAAGAATGAGTGCAAGGAACAAAGCAAGTATTACGCACAATAATTTCAGTTTTATTTAAAATAAAAAAGAAAGGTTGAACAGTTTCATCTCTCAACGGACACTTCATTAGAATACATATTCCAGAATGTCATTTCCTTTTTTTTATACACAAGATCTCTTTTACAATTAAAGTGTCATAAACCCTGAAAAACTTGTTGAGACACAATACTGTATTACACAACACCAAGTAAATAGATGTTCATCGTGTTACCCTGCTGCAGTCATAACACTTGGGTTATCCTGTCGTCAGGCAGTCCCGCAGTCGGCTGGAATTCCAAAGTCTTGGTCCGGCGTCGGTTGCTCTCGCCTCTTCCCTGACGTCAGTGTGCCAGGGGTATATATAATGCAACCGACGCCATTTTCTTCAGTCTTTCTTGCCGCGCGGTGCCCGAAGCAGAAACCGTTCGCAAGTGCGGTCGGCCGACTCCTGAGATTTTCGAATTCGAATTTCAGACCGAAGTCTTCTATAAAGCTAAGTACCCCGTTGGGGAAACTTTTCTTGCCTCAGACCGATGTCAGAAAAAGTTAACAATTGTATTTCTTGTGGGAAGCAAATACCTCATAAGAATTTTCATTCTTATTGCATACCTTGCCTAGGCCCAGACCACAACGTCACTTCTTGTCGGTTTTGTGATAGGTTTAATAAGCGTAATACTAAAAGACGCTTTGATTTCGCACGACACTGCTTTGGTAGGAAATTTAACTACAACATGCCGTCGGAGCAACTGACTACCGGCGTGCACAAAAAACGCAGGGATAAGGACAGGCAGCCCAGGCCTAAGACAGATTCCGAGACCTCGGCTGATCCGGTCTCCGGTCCTCAGTGAGGCTCCGACGCAGCCCCTGACTACCGCAGATCTGGAACCCGAGACCGCTATGGAAATTTTGACAGAATGTACCAGGCCGACGCAGCCTTTTACTTCGGGCCCTTCCAACAACTTTGCTTCAAAAGACATTGGTGCTACAGAAACACCATCAGTTTCTGAAGGCGTTTTCAGACCGACGACTCTCACCATTAAAACGTTTTCTAAGTCGAAGACTCCTTCTAAAACTAAAAGGACTGCACTTCAGTCTCCTGTTCAAGGCCCTATGCCTAAGAAACAGATGCTCAAAATGGCTGAAGATTTGATTTCTATAATCAGGGGTTTACAGCCCCCTCCTGACAAAAGGCCTAGACAAGAGGAAGATTTTGCTTCCTCTGAGCAAATGTCCATTTCTTCAGACTCCTCTGAGGACCAAGACTATTCCTTCTCTCCTTATGAAGATTCTGATGCTGAGGAGACTATTCCCTCAGCTTCTCCTCCTGAAGACTACCCCTTTGGGGAAACTTTACACACTATGAGGGAACATTTTCACTGGGAAGGACAAGACTACTCTGATTCAAAGAAAAGGCTCAGAGAGTTTCTTTTACTCCCCCAACATAGACCACTTGCCATCCCATCAGTTTTGGACATTGTGGATGATGTCTATTTAGAATCCAGTTTCAACCCAGACTCTCTACCTCCTGCTCTGGCTAAGCCTGACAGATTCTACAGAGTGCCTGATTCCCACAAATTTCTTTACAAAAGCCCAGTAGCTGACCCAGAGACTATCTCCCAGGGTCCCAAGGGGGCTATGGCTTCTATGGCTAAAAACCCAGTACCTTCTGAGAGGGATTCCAGAGCACTAGACAGGTGGGGGTAAAAGGTTTACACCTCAGCCACACTAGCTATGAGGGCACTGAATTGTCAATTTCATATGCTTAAGTATCAGCAATTTCTAATCTCAGTTAAAGCAAAGAATAACCACTCTCCCTCAACAATCTGAATTGAAAGAAGTACAGGATCTGTTGCACGCCACTGAGCAGGTGGGCAAACATATCTTACAATGTGGGTTTGATTCTTTGGAGGCCTCCTGCAGAGCAGCTGTCACTGGATCTGTTATACGTAGGCATGCTTGGTTAAAGGAACAAACTCTGCCTGATCATGTTAAAGCAAAACTACTAGATGCTCCCTTACAGCAGGATGTTCTTTTTGGAGTTAAAGGAGAAGAAGTTTTAAAGAAAATGGAAGATAAGGCAAAATCTATGCAGACAGTCAAAGATTTCCTACAAGTACAACCCCCTCGCTTCAGCAGAAACTGGCCAACAAATAATTGGTCCTTTCCAGCCACTGACAGACCGCAGAGGGGTAAATATAGACGCCCAAGGGGCAGAGGACAACCACAAGCCCAGTATAAACCTCGCCAAGGAGGCACTACAACACAGAAGGGAGGAGAAGACAGGTCTCAATCCACTCAGTGACTTGCACCTCATCTGGCCAAGCAATACTCTCTTGGCAGCCCCCTTGGGGGGAAAACTCGCACTTTTTGCAGACAACTGGCAGATGGTCACAAAGGACAAATGGGTCCTAGACATAATTTTACGAGGATACAGATTCCACTTTCACACCTTGCCAATGAAAAGAGGAATGCCAAACCTGCCACAAAATCAATGGGCAGAGGCACAAAAGCAAATTACAGCTCTCATGGGCATGAGCCATTCAGCTGGTTCCTACTCGAGAGCAAGGCCAAGGATTTTACTCAAGACTCTTTCTAGTGCCCAGAAAGGACAATGCCTGGAGACAAATTCTGGACCTTTCAATTCTAAACACTTACTTACAAGTACCCAAATTCAAGATGCTAACACTACAGCAGCTACTTCCCATGTTGGACAAGGAAGCATGGCTAGTAATGTTGGACCTCAAGGAGGCATACCTGCATGTCCCTATCAGACAAAGTTGCAGACGATACCTCCGTTTCATTGCAGGTTCAACCCATTACCAATTCTCTGCACTGCCCTTTGGCTTATCTACTGTGCCCAGAGTTTTCACAAAATGCCTGGCACCAGTAATTGCATACTGCAGACAAAGAGGAATTCAAATATATCCATACCTGGATGACTGCCTCGTCCAAGCAGAAAGCAAAGACATTCTCTTACATAATCTGGCCTTTGTAAAGCATCTACTAAACTGCCTGGGGTACACAGTAAACTGAAAGAAGTCAAAACTAGTACCCTCACAAAAAATGACATTCCTGGGTGCCAGCTTGGATACAACGGCCCAGAAGGCTTATCTTACGCCAGACAAGCAACTACAACTGACTCAATATTTCAAGACAATGGCAACAAAGACCCAATTAACTGCAAGAAAAATTCTGCAGGCTTTGGGCTTCATGGCATCTTGCATACTAATAATACCATTTGCAAAGCTGCATATGAAGAAATTACAGTGGTACCTAAAAAGCGTATGGTCTCAACACAGCCACAGCTTGGACACAATGATATCTCTCATTCCTTGCCTACAACAGGAATTTCTATGGTGGTCACAGGCATGTCACCTCAACAAGGGTCAGCCTTTCACCTTGCCCCCAGCCAGGCAGACTATCACAACAGATGCTTCAGACTACGCCTGGGGGGCACACATGGCAGGACAATGCATTCAAGGCCTATGGACTGCAGATCAAAGAAATCTGCACATAAATCAAAAAGTGATGCTAGCTGTACAGAAAGCTCTGACAGCCTTCAAGGATCTATTACATCCAGGACAACTTGCAATAAAGACTGACAACACCACATTAATGTGGTACATAAACAAACAAGGAGGTACACATTCCTACCCTCTGTGCAGGCAAGCAATGATCTTATGGAACACAGCTCTGGCCTACCAAGTCCAGTTACAAGCTCAATTCTTGCCAGGACAGAAGAACACATTGGCAGATGACCTCAGCAGAAACATCAAAGATCCCCACGAGTGGAAACTAGATCCACAAATATTTGCAATGATAACTCAAAAATGGGGCCTTCCAAACATAGACCTGTTTGCCAGTCCTCAAAACTACCAACTGATTTTGTACAAGGACTTTCCACCATCAAGCTTGGAAAGTGGACTCTCTCTCTCTTTCAGTTGGAAAAACCTGACAGCATATGCCTTCCCTCCATTACCTCTCCTCACAAAGGTTCTTTTGAAGGTCAAAAAGGAAAGACCACGACTGATTCTCATAGCCCCAGACTGGCCACACCAGCACTGGTACCCACTATTGAAAAATATGGCCCACAGCCCACCATGGATATTGCCTCAAATACCCCATTTGCTCACACAACAAAACAAACAGATTCTTCACAGCCAGCTCAGAACTTTAAATCTGGCTGCATGGCAAATCAACTAAACATCCAACCAGCTCCTCTTTCACAAGCAGTTCTGGATGTTATTCTGGAAGCCAGGAGGCCAAGTACCAGGAAGGCTTATTCAGACAAATGGAAAAGGTTTTGTGCCTGGAACCAAGCTAAAGGCTAAGACACAATTCAACCTCACATTCTACAGTATTTAGCTGAGATGTTGCACAAAGGACTTTCCTTTTCCTCAATTAAAATCCATGCTTCAGCTATTTCAGCTCACTACAACACAGATCCACCTTTATTTTCACATCCTCTTCTAAGGCAGTTCCTCAGAGGGGCAAAAAACATTAGACCACCCAGGAGAGCTCCTACACCAACATGGGACCTCAACTTTGTTCTGGAAAAACTAACACCTACCTCCCTTTGAACCAGCTTTCACTGCAGATATTCAGTTCCTATCATGGAAGACTGCCCTGCTCCTAGCAATAACTTCAGCTAGGAGAGTCTCAGAGCTACAGGCACTAATGGCAGTGGAACCTTTCCTCATTTTTCATCAAGACAGAGTTTCTCTACGAACTAATCCTTCCTTCATGCCTAAGGTGGTTTCCAGTGTAGCTTTGAATCAAACCATCCACTTACCCACCTTCTTCCCCAATCCACAGAACAAAGGTGAGAGACTCCTGCATTCCTTGGACATTCACAGGCAGCTTCGTTACTACTTGGACAAAACTAAGGCTTTCAGAAAAACTGACCAGCTCTTTGTATCCTATGCTACAGCTTTTCAAGGGAAGGCTGTATCTAAGCAAACCATTTCTAAATGGATAGGTCATTGCATATGTTTCTGCTATACCCATCATGGGAAACCAGTTCCTGCTACCATTAGATCCCACTCTACCAGGGCAACAGCTACCTCTACAGCTTTTCTCAGGGGGGGTTCCAACCAAGGAAATTTTAGAAGCTGCAACTTAGAGTTCAGTACACACCTTTACCAAACACTATCACTTACCTCTTTACTCTAAGTCCAGGGCAGGCTTCGCCACTGCAGTTCTGCAGGGCCTTATTACCTCCACTAACCCTCTGTGATACCTCCCCCTACCTTAGCTTTGGGATTCAACCCAAGTGTGATGACTGCAGCAGGGTAACACGATGAACATAGTACAGTTTTGTACCTACCATAAATGTAGATTTTCGAGTGTTCACCCTGCTGCAGTCCAGGTTACTCTCCCTCCATCCCCTCTGATCTTCTGGAAAAGTCCCTTCTATGCCTTACTGATGTATTTGCTTATAGCTGAAGGGATTTTGTGTTTGTGCAGTGTTCACTCCATTTGGTACTAATTCCGACCACCTTTTTGGGGTCACCTGACATCTGGGGCAAGAAAAACTGAAGAAAATGGTGTCGGTTGCATTATATGTACCCCTGGCGCACTGACGTCAGGGAAGAGGTGACACCAACCAACGCCAGACCAAGACTTTGGAATTCCGGCCGACTGCGGGACCACCTGACGACAGGATAACCCAAGTGTGATGACTGCAGCAGGGTGAACACTCGAACATCTACATTTATGGTAGGTACAAAACTGTACTTTATATTAAAAATGATTATAATAAGATTGATCATAATGACCAAGTGATTCTAGGAATATTGGTGGTGGGCAAATGATAATAAAGCACAGCAGTGCTGATAATACATTGATAGTAGGAGGTCTGTGACTGGAAGAGAAGTGAGCCCATCTTTTTCTCCAGTGACCAGGGTTTAGAAATGAGACCTGGTCACTGAAAGATGGACATCCAGAGCCTGGAGTGTAGGATGAATTAAGAATACTGACCTATCCCAGGATAATGGTAAAGGTTGCCACTGGCGGTATAGCCTCTAGTGGAGACTAAAGTCTTCTTTTTACACAATGTTGTCAGCCATAAATGGTGGCAGTGGACAAATGTTAGGAGCATTGATTGTGAGACTGTAACTGTTTGAAAATGTCAATTAGACCCCTCCCCCCAAAAAAAATGAGTGAGGACCCCCAGCCTTTGTAGCATTTCTTCTGTAGTTCTCATTAGATCATGCCTACAGAAGTAGTAGATCCTTTTTCTGATGAGTTGTAGAGTCTTGTGCATCGTTGGATTTATACACTGTAAGCTGGTAATCAACAGTGGGGCTTACCTGGGGTAGAATCAGAGGGGTTACTTAGAGCCCTTGAAATTTGGGTGAGGGGAGTAGTGGCTGTTAACGTACACCAACATGGAGAATCTTGGTGGTAATGACAGTGGTAGTTGGGATGTGGTGATGATGCAGGAAGAATGGTATGGGTAAAATGCTGATATTACAGAAGCACAGACTATGCGTATAATGTCATTCTATATAAACATTGGAGGTAATGACATTGCAACGTGGAGGAAGACAGAATTCTAAGACTTATGCAAGGATGAGTATAACTAGTGAGCACATGTGACTGATGTTATGGACATTAGTGTAAAGAAGCATGCCCCATACATAATAATGGGTAATAAAACTGCAAAATGTAAGTACATCATTGGTGGCATTCTTACATGGGGAGGGTGATGGGCTCAGGCAGGCACACCTTTATTCTTTGAAATTACCATTTATAGCTACATATTGATGTGTGCTTTCCATTCATATTTTGCATTCATATAGTAGTGTGCGCCTGTAATGCTGTTTGCATTTCGCCTGTTCTTAGTGTTGTATTCTATGACTGTAAAACTGGCATCATAATTGTTGATATTTTATTGCAAGGGCTGTTAGTTCCCATAAAGATAAGACAGTTTGTCCTTTTCAGTAGCCTTGCATTAAAATAAATTTTGCTGTTAGTTGTTAAGTATTAAAGCGAATAGTCTCATTTGTCCGTTTTTTTTTTTATAGTATCTGCAGCAATAGCTCATGAATCGGAAGGAACTGGGAGCAAGCACTGGTACACGGACCGTAAATTCACCCTCTGCATAACTTCCATCTTTCTGATCCTGCCACTATCCATACCTAAAGAAATTGGATTCCAGAAGTATGCCAGGTACTGACCGCTAGAGTAAGAGGTGTATCATGTACTGATTGCTGGAGTAAATGCTCACTATTGTAATTGGGGAAGTCTTGCTTAATTTAAATTGTTTCACTGACATTTTCAAGGATGACATGGATGAATATATGGTTATTTTTTTATTACAGTAGTGAGGTAGTTTAATTGATGTCCTTCAAGAATGCAACTGCAGTCCTGACATATGGGTTGTCCTGCCTCAGGCAGCCCTTCGGTCGGCCAGATTCCAAAGTCTGGGGTCCGGGCCGATGTCGCCTCCTCCCCGACGTCAGAGCGGCTGGAGTATAAAGGCATCAGCCGATGCCATCTTCTTCAGTCTTTCTTGCCGTGCGGTGCCCGAAGCAGAAGCAGTTCGCAAGTGCCGGTCGGTCAGCTCCTGTGTTTTCAGTTACCGAAGCCATCTAAAAGCTAAGTACCCCGCTGGGGAACTTTTTTTCTTGCCTCAGCCGATGTCAGAACAAATTGAGAAAGTTAATAATTGTTTGTCTTGTGGTAAACAAATACCTCATAAGGACTTCCATTCTTACTGCCTCCCTTGCCTGGGCCCAGACCACGACGTCTCGGCCTGTGCTGCCTGTGCTTGCTTTAAATACTCTCAGGCGCCGGCAGAGTTTGCTGAAGACATTTTGGCGAACAACCGACAGCACAACCTACAAAAAGCGAAGGGCGGGGACCGACATCCTCGGCCCGTCTTCCACCGATATAGCGCTAGCGCCATGGTGCTTGAATAACCGCCTTCGAAGCGGTAATTCAACTGCTCCAGGCCGACAACACCGTTAACTCATCTCTCAGTCTCGAGACTACACCGTGCCGTTGTTGATTTTCCTCCGAAACCAAGTTCTGGATCTACCCACATCATTCCCGTGGACAAAGTTACCCCTGCACGGGGCAGCAGCTGGGCCTCCTGTATCCATGTCAATCAAGGCCTTTGCACGGCAGGCTGGCCAGCCAGGCCACAGCCATCTAAACAAACCTACTTCTCAGGCCCCTTCTTCTGACAGACAAATCATGTCTCTGGCTGCAGATCTAATCTCTCTTATCAGGGGGTCTCAGCCTCACTCAGGCAGGGGTTCTCAGCCGCCTGCAGAAAAAAGGCCTAGAAGTGAGCAGGCAGACAACCTCTCTTCAGATGAAGCCTCTGGGGATTCAGAGCATTCAGATACCCATGAAGAATCCTTCCAGGCCTATGAGGACTCTGATGCTGAGGGATCTATTCCCTCTGCCTCTCCTCCAGAGGATTTTTCTTTCGGTGAAGTCCTCCACTCCATGAGGTAAAATTTTAAGTGGCAGGGTCAGGAATTCCCCAGCACAGACCTTTAGCTATCCCTCCAGTTTTGGATGTCCTGGATGATGTTTTCTCCAACTCCAGTGCTTCCCCTGATTCTCTCTCTCCTGCTCCTGTCAAGCCAGACAGATATTACAGGGTCCCTGACACTCACAAGCATCTCTTTAAGGCCCACTCTGTGGATCTAGAAACTATTTCACAGGGCCCCAAAGGAGTGGCTACCTCCTCAGCCAGGAATCCACTGCCAGCTGACAGGGAAGCAAGGTCCCTGGAGAGAGGGGTTAAAAAAGTTTATACCTCTTCCACCCTTGCCATGAGGTCACTTAACTGCCTTTTTCGTATGTTTCAGTACCAGGATTATTTACTGGATGATTTGCAGAAAAAGATAGCCTCTCCTGAGCCTATAGATAAAAAGGCATTGCAGGATTTGTTTCATAATACCCAGCAGGTTAGTAATCATTTTCTACAGTGTGGTTATGATGCATTGGAGGCTTCATGTAGGGCAGCTATGACAGGGGCTGTTATCCGTAGACATGCTTGGTTGAAAGAACAGCCACTGCCAGATCATGTTAAAGTAAAGCTCCTGGACGCACCTCTGGATAAACAGAAGCTTTTTGGTACTAATGCTCAGGATGTGTTAAAATCTATTGAGGAGAAGGCAAAATCAGTACAGACAGTAAAGGATTTCCTCCAGGTTCAGCCACCAAGGTTCAGCAGGAATTGGCCTTCAAAGAATTGGTCCTTTCCAGACTCTGACAAGTTTCAAAGGGGAAAGAACAGGCGTGCACAAGGTAGAGGGCAATACCGAGGCTCCTACATGGGGACGCCAATGGCAACCACAAAATCAGAGAAGTGGCACAGGTAGTTCACCTGCACCACAGGGACAATCACAATGACTTACCTTTCACTCCGCCTACCAAGGCTCAAAGAGAAGCACCTTTAGGCGGAAAATTATCTCTATTCTCAAATAACTGGCACATTATAACAAAGGACACTTGGATTCCGGACATAATAGACAGAGGTTACAGGTTCCACTTCCATACCTTACCAACAGGACAAGGCATGCCAAACCTGCCACAAAATCAAAGGGCAGAGGCACTCATAGAAGTCTCAAAGCTGTTACAAATAAAAGCAATAGAGATGGTTCCTCCTCAGGAACAAGGCCAGGGATTTTATTCAAGACTGTTCCTTGTTCCAAGAAAGGAAAAACAATGGAGGCCTATATTGGACTTGTCCATTCTAAATACTTTTCTCATGGTGCCAAAATTCAAGATGCTGACATTACAGCAACTTCTTCCCATGCTTGGCTGGTTACTCTGGACCTCAAGGAGGCATACCTGCATGTCCCTATCAGACACAGTTGCAGAAGATACCTCAGATTTCTTGCAGGAACAGAGCACTATCAATTCTCAGCATTGCCGTTTGAAGCTTATATCACCGCCAGAGTATTCACGAAATGCCTGGCATCAGTAGTGGCATTTCAGACTCAGGGATTCAAATATACCCTTACCTGGACGACTGCCTAATACAAGCAGACAGCAAACAGACCTTGATAAAACACTTGGATTACGTCATTCAGTTGCTGCAGGCCTTGGGATACACAGTCAACATTCAAAAATCAAGATTACTGCCATCCCAAGAGATTATTTTTCTAGGAGCAAAACTGGACACACAGCTACAAATGGCTTTCCTCACCGAGGAGAAACAAGAGAATTTAACAGCTTACTTCAAAGGCCTAGCAAAATTAACCCACCTGACCGCAAGGAAGACCCTGCAGGCCCTGGGGTTCATGGCATCTTGCATTCTTCTAATCCCTCTGGCAAGACTACACATGAGAAAGCTTCTCTGGGACCTAAAAAGCTTGTGGGCCTAACACAGCCACAACCTAGAAGACATAATACCACTCATACCATGCCTGCAAAGGGAATTTTTGTGGTGGGCTCAAGCAAGACACTTAAACGAAGGCATGCTTTTCAACAAACCTCCAACAAGTCAAACTATTACAACAGACGCCTCAGACCATGGATGGGGGGCGCACATGGATGGCAGATGCATTCAAGGGCAATGGACTCCCATGGGGATGCATCAGCACATAAATCAAAAAGAGATGTTGGCAGTGATACATGCAATAGAAGCCTCTGGAAATTCTCTTCAGCAAGGTCATCTGCTAATAAGGACAGACAACACCACTGTCATGTGGTACATAAACAAACAAGGGGGCACTCATTCCTACCCCCTCTGCAGACTAACAATGACTCTTTGGGAAAAGTCCCTGAAACTGAACATCTACTTGCAATCCCAGTTTGTTCCGGGCAAGGACAATGTTCTGGCAGACAGGTTGAGCAGAAATTTCTTGGATCCACACGAATGGATGCTACACCCACGCATTTTCTCACAAATAGCATCTGCATGGGGAAGACCAGACATAGATCTCTGCATCTCATCTCAATCATCACCTGGAAAGGTTCTGCACAAGGATACACCATCCTCTAGCATGGAGAACAGATGCTCTTTCCTTCAGCTGCTAACAATTTATGCATTCCCTCCTCTAGCTTTGCTCACCAAGGTGTTACTGAAGATCAAGGCAGAACAACCAAGAGGAATCTTGATAGCTCCAGACTGGCCAAGGCAACACTGGTATCCACTACTACTGAGCATAACTCGCACCAAACCATGGCCCTTGCCTCAATGGCCTCTGCTCCTGACTCAACACAGTTACAAGACTGTTCATCAGAACCTGCAAACCTTAAAGCTGACAGCTTGAGAGTTCCATGACTCAGACCCATGACTCTCTCCTAAAAAGTTCAGGACATTTGCTGGAGGCACGCAGACCTTCCACAAGAAAAACCTCTTCGCCGAAATGGAAGAGATTCACCATCTGGAATGTCAACAAGGGCCAGGATGCATCACTGATGAACATACCTCAGATATTAGAATACTTGGCAGAAATGTTTCACAGTGGCCTCTCATACTCTTCCATCAAAATCCACGCTTCAGCTATCACAGCACATTACAACTGTGATCCACCTGTGTTTTCGCATCCCTTGCTAAGACAGCTTCTAAGAGGTATAAAGAATATCAAACCTCCAAGGAAGCTACCAATTCCTGCATGGGACCTCAATTACGTCTTGGAAAAATTAACTCTTCCTTTTGAACCAGCAGCATCTTCAGAAATGCAATTTCTCTCTTGGAAAACGGTTTTCCTGTTGGCAGTCACCTCAGCAAGAAGTGTCTCGGAGATAGTCCCTCATGGCAGTTCCTCCTTTTCTCATCTTTCATCAGGACAGTTTCCCTTAGGACCAATCCTTCATTCATGCCTAAGGTGATATCCAGTGTGTCTCTAAACCAAGCAATTCACCTGCCTACTTTCTTTCCTAACCCTCAAAATAAAGGGGAAAAGCTGCTGCATACTTTAGACATTCACAGACAGCTACTCTACTACTTGGACAGAACAAAGTCCACCAGGAAGTCTGACCAACTGTTTGTAGCCTATGCTGCTGGAGTGCAAGGAAAAGCAGTCACCAAACAAACTATCTCAAAATGGATTGGACACTGCATCAGATTCTGTTATTCTTTTCATGGAAAAAGTGTGCCAGCTAATATTAGACCACACTCCACCAGAGCTATGGCCACTTCCACAGCTTTTCTAAGAGG
Organism: Protopterus annectens; assembly: GCF_019279795.1. Lineage (NCBI taxonomy): Eukaryota > Metazoa > Chordata > Ceratodontiformes > Protopteridae > Protopterus > Protopterus annectens. The sequence continues at coordinate 1,798,875,305 of NC_056741.1, read as the reverse complement.
AGTGGCTACAAAAGATATTCTAGAGGCTGCTACATGGAGCTCCGCACATTGCATACCAAACACTACAACCTGCCATTATACTCCAGATCCCGAAAGGCTTTGCTTGGCAGTCCTGCAGGGCCTTCTAGCTACACCATCTCTTGCTTAGTCCTACCACCCCAGCTTGGCTATGGTATTCAACCCATATGTCAGGACTGCAGTTGCATTCTTGAAGGACATATGCGGTACGTTTTGTACCTACCATAAATGTAGATGTCCGATAGATATGCAACTGCAGTCAGGTTTTCCCTCCCTCCTACCCCTCTGTTTTTCCCCTTTTGGGTCCCTTCTCCCCTTGCCTATCAGCTGGGGATATATATTATGGTGTATCTGTTTATTACTGTTGTGCATGTCTGGTTTTATCTGTTTATCCATTCACAAAATTTAGCCTTCCTTGGAGGGCACCTGGCATCTGGGGCAAGAAACACTAAAGATGGAGTCTGCTGATGCCTTTATACTCCAGCCGCTCTGGCCCAGACTTTGGAATCTGGCCGACAAGGGCTGCCTGAGATGTCAGGACTGCAGTTGCATATCTATCGGACATCTACATTTATGGTAGGTACAAAACTGTACTTTTCTTCTGTTGCAGAAATAGGGTGAGACGGTTATCCTGCTTGTTCTAGTGAGGTTGCACCTTTTGAATGTTAAGACATGCACTGCAATAGTGAATTATGAATTGGAAATAATGTGCTGCTTACAGTTTCAGAGGGCACATCTGTACTTCCTCACAGACTTTGTGTTGTGTGACCAGACTTTATCTTTGTGCACTGATTGAGGTTGTGACCAGTAACTATATATGCAGCTGGATCTTTAGCTTTAAGATGGTCTGAAGTGGTGGGCACTGTATCTCATACATAACTATTTTCTTTCCTTTATCCGCTTAATTTGTTTTTTTTCATTTTGCATTTGTGGCACAATGTACAAAGAAATTTGTTACATTTTAAGCTTTGCACAGCACATGTGGTTAGCAAATTTAATAGCATTTACCTGCATCATTTCTGTCACTAGCAGTGTGAATTCTTTCATTGTCTTGACTTGCAGTTGGTCCCATCTTTTTACTATTTGGATGCCCTCCTAAACCTCACTCCCATCCTTGCCCTTTTCTCTTTCTTTATTTTCCTTTACTAGTCCCTTTTGTCATTCCATTTAGTCTGGAACTGTGTTCCTGAGGCAGTACTGCTTCTATCCTACTGGTAGGCTGTCATAGTACTACTATCTGAGTGACAGATGGCCTCTGTGGCAGTGCTTTTGTCCCACTCATGTTCAGGCTGTGGACAGTGGTACTTCTGTCTCAACTGATGAGCTGACTGCTATAATGTTGCTCACCTGGCTACAGTGCTCATGTTCCCCTTGTGGTCAGACCATGGGACAGTATTACTTCTGTCTGAGTGCTAGCCTGCCCTTGTGGCAGTGCATCAGTCCCGCAGATGGTTGTACTGTGGTAGCATGGTCACTTCACCATGGTAGGTGAGCTGCATGATGACATCACAAGTGCATGGGTGAGCCACCTCTGTGTGTAGCCATTAAACACACCAATCCCAGGATGTGGTTACCACAGAATGGGATGGCCAGGCATATGCCATATAAACCACATAGTAAAGTTTTTAAGCCAGAGAAAACTTAACCCCCCCCCCCCCAAAAAAAAAGTTGTTGTCTACTGATTACAGGTCCCTCTAGTTCTTCATATCTCTAAACCATCCAGTAAAGTGGCTATTGGAACACTGACTGTTCTGATACTGTTGCTACTGGATCACATTTCTTCTCTCATACTGCTGTCCTGTAATGTAATATACAGTGTGTATGGATTGCACTGGCTACTGTTTTTCATAGATGTATCATGATTTTGTGGACTTTGAGGTTAAAAGACAGTTGCGAGAAGTGGCAGATTTTTGACAGTCCTCAAATAATGGAATCCACTCATTTAGTTTGCTGCAGGCTACTGTTCTGATGAGAGAGAAGGGGCTAAAGGTTTCTGGATACATTTATGAACGGTAGTATTTTCCTTCTGGGGGAATTTGCATCTATGGGGAATTCCAGTAGATGTGTTTTTTGCTTTCTATTTGACCCCAGGGTATTGTAGTCCATTATTTTTCCTAGTGTTTCATGTTGAAAGTCAGACTTATCTCTAACATGGACTGAATCTGTGTCTTCTCACTGTACCACATGTTCCCTAATGTGGACTCCCACTGTACCACACCCATGTAGCATCATTTTCTTTACTCCATATGTTACTATGTCCATACTCGCGTTGAGAGGTTGGACTGTCTGTAAAGTTTTTTTCTTGACTTAGGAGAAAGTCTAAGAAGAATGCAGTATTTTATGTATAGAGAATGTGGAACAAATGTAAAATGTCTTCCATTAAGAGCAAATTGCAGTATGGTAGAACGATGCAAATTTGTCTTGCCAGTATACAAATGTAGTGCAACTGCTGATAGCTCAGTCAGGGTTGTATTGCTGGCAGGCCAGGAGGAATAAACAGCCTGATATTGTTATTTCTGTTCTATTAAGTACCATTCTACTCTGCTTATGCAGTAACAGTTTAGTATTTTGTGGCAGTTACTTAGCACCAAAAAAACCTTTATTCATAATTGCAGCCATACAACTCTATATAGGAATTCTCTGGTTTTGCTTATTGCTGAAACTAAATACTAATATTTTTAAGGTGCCTGTTCATATTGCGTATTTGTCCACAGTGAGTATTTCTTTGAATTCAGATGTGCAGTTCATTACAGTATCATGACCTTTTTGCATTAGCCATACTGGAGGCTAAGCTCTCTCAACTCATTACTGCAAAACCAGTCAGGAGGAGAAGGAAACCACACTCACTACAATTCCAGTCTTACATAGACCTACCACGACAGCAAACCAAACACATAAACACACAAAAACATACTCGGAGGCTCTAAATAAAAATCTGCCTAAGCAGCAGAGACCTCCAAAGCAGACACCCAAGCAACTGCTACCCCAAAACAAAACAAAAGCCAGTGTGCCCAACAGTCACAGCCCTTAAGGCTAAACAATACACCTGATACACTTGTAATAGGTGACTCTATCGTCAGGCACACTGACGTCCCGCTCACCAGGCTGAACAAGGAGAAGGTCACTGTGAGCTGCATGTCTGGTGCTAGGATCCGCCACATAACACAAGCACTCAGGTCACTCCAAGACAAGTACAAATATGACTCAGTCATTGTCCATGCTGGTGTGAATGACCTGAGACGTACCTCCATGGACTACATGAAAAGAGACATAGAGGAGCTCTCTGAGCATGTAGCCCAGGCCGGTATGACCCTGACCTTGAGTAGCATCTTACCCTCACCAAGAATGATGCCACAATATGAAGACAAGATGATCAATTTCAACAACTGGCTTAAGTATTGATGTCATTCAAAGGGGATCCAATGCCTGTCAGCCTGGGATGACATGCTCGACAAGCCACGATGCTTCGCTAGGGACGGCTTGCACCTGTCACCCCTGGGCTTTCGGATATTGGCAAAGGCTCTTGCTACCCCATAGTGCCTTTTTAGGCAAGGCTCAGAAGACAAACCCACCTCCATAGGTATCACAAGGGATAAGAAACTAAGAGTAATGCTACTCAATGCCAGAAGTCTAAACCTCAAGATGCACGCACTCGAAACTCTCCTTAGCATGGAGAACATCGATATCTGTGCAGTAACAGAAACCTGGTTCAAGGCTCCCGAGAGCACCCCAGCACTACCAGGTTATACCTCATACCATGCTTTTCGGCCCCAAAACTTGGACTGTACCACAAAAGGAGGGGGAGTATCAATATTCGTGAAAGATACCCACACCTCCAGGTTGGTGGCACAGCACGAAGCATCAGAGACTATCCATGTGCAACTGACAGTGGATAAAACTGCCTTCCAGTTTATAGCCTGCTACAGACCACCCTCCCAAACCCAGGAACCCCACTCGGCATTCCTGAGAACACTGGAAAATATGAAGGTTTCTCCAAACACCATTATATTGGGCGACTTCAACTACCCAAACATAGACTGGGAGCATTACTCTAGCTCCAACACCCTAGCCCAAAGGTTCCTAGAATTTATAAACTCAGATGCTAGGAAGAACTTGTTACCACTCCCACAAGAGGGGAAAACATACTGGACCTGATCATCACCAACATGGGGACTCTGTGCTCCAGACCAGAAGTGTATCCCTCACTGGTAAGATCAGACCATAAACTAATCTCACTGGATATTCACATCCCGACTCCACCCCCTGCCCTGAAAACCATAGTGAAAAACTTCTCTAAAGCAAATTTCACACTCCTCAAAACCGAGGTGGAATCCTTCAAAGCCCCCGGGCCTTTGGAAAATACAGCCCAGACCGCAGAATCCTTTATAAACGCATTCTATGAACACCTTCAGGAATGCATGGATCATGCAATCCCATATAAAACCAAGACCCAATCCTCCAAAGGCAGACGTCCTGTCTGGTGGACCCCAGCCATAAACAAACTATACAATAGAAGGAGGAAGCTACTACATGATATAGCAAAATCCCAAAAAGGGAAGGCATCTCTGATCAGTATTAGCAAAAAACTATGGGCACTCATAAAATCGTCTGTCAGCTTTGAGAGAAATATTGCACAGGACACTAAGGATAATCACAAGGCTTTCTTTAGTTATGTTAGGAACCTGGGTGGGAATTCCCAGATATGCTCAGAATTAGTCCAAAATGACAAAAAATACACCGAACCCACAGACATTGCCAACATCCTAGCTGACAGGTTCAGCGCAAACTCCCCACCAAAAGGGCAAATATTTATCCCAGCAGAGTGCTGCCCCCCCTGGCATCTCGGATGCTCAGGTAAGAGCTGCCCTCTCCAAAGCAAAAAACACACCATCAATGGAACCAGACGGTGCCCCGGGCTGCATCCTACATGAACTCCAAGAAGAGCTAAACCCAAACATAAAACTACTGTTCAGTCTCAGCCTTACTACAGGATATGTACCCAAAGAGTGGCATACAGCAACAGTGGTCCCTCTCCACAAAGGTGGTACCTCAATGGATCCTGGAAACTATCGCCCCATAAGCCTGACTAGCTTGGTCTGCAAAGCTATGGAAAGGATCATCATGGACCTCATAAATAAAGATATTGGGGACCTACAGACACTGGATCCTACCCAGTTCGGCTTTGTTAAGGGCAGATCCTGCCTCTTAAACCTGGTTGATTTCTTTGAAACAGTCACCAAGGCCATTGACGAGGGAAGGTGGTCCACACAGCCTACCTGGACCTCGCAACGCCTTCGATACAATATCCCACTCAGGCATTATAGATAAGCTCACCAGCTTAAATATAAACCCCTATGTCACTAGATGGGTTGCAAACTGGCTCAAGGACAGAACCCACATGGTTAGAATTGCTGGAGCCATGTCAGACTCCAAACCAGTTACAAGTGGCATCCCACAAGGCTCAGTCCTGGGACCTCTCTTGTTCAGTATATATTTCTCGGAGGTACAGGCCAACACGGAAGGACTGTGGCTGACTAAGTTCGCAGATGACTGCAAACTGGGCACCATAATTGACTCTCCAGCCGACATAAGCATCCTCCAAAAGGGCCTCATAGAAACAGACAACTGGTGCCAGAGCCATGGCCTCAAGCTAAACACCAAAAAGTGTATAGTCATCCCCTTTGGCAAAAACAAAGTGCCCACAAATTACCACATAGGTGGTAATCCATTAAGTACAGAAGAAGTAATTAGGGACCTGGGGACCCAAGTTGATAGCAGTCTCTCATTTGACAACCACGTGGCCAAAGTGGTTAGAAAAACATTTTATATAGCCCACCTAATCATGAAGGGATTCACATCTAGGTCAGGGGAGGTCATCATGCCTCTTTACTCATCCCTCATCAGGCCCATAATTGAGTACAATGCCCCTTTCGGGATGTACCTTACCAGACCCCTGCAGCAACTGGAAAGACCCCAAAAGTACCTCACCAAGAGGATCATAGTGCTCAAACAGATGCCATATGCTGCCCAGTTAAAGAAACTCCAGCTCTGCTCAGTGGCATACCGCATGTTCAGAGGCGATCTGTGCCTGACATATAAAGCCATGTCCAACCCGGAATTAATGGACATGCTGCACCTCAGAAAATCCAAATCCCATTGAGCTACGCTCGAGAGACTTGAACCTCAGCACTGAAATAAATAGGACATGCTGGAGGGACAGATTCATAACCCAGAGGCTCCCTTCACTCTGCAATAAAATCCCAGTCCGGGTTAGGCAGAGTCCCTCATTGACTCTTCAAGAGGAATCTTGATGAGTGGATGGGAGATTGTAGGTTTACCCCGGGTATCACTTCTGTGTCACTGTTAGACAGAGGCACAGTATACTAACCTCGAAAAAGGCATAGCAAAATTAATTTAAAATGGGTGGCGAAAGCCAAACACACTCTGGCTAGGCTTATAAATGCCCTAGGACAGATAGCCTAGTATGAACCTATGAGCCTATTAGTAATAACATTGGTTAAAATATGGGTGTTAACAATAATGAATAATCTTAGTATTTATATTGGTTGCACTTAGGTTTCTAATGTGACACTTTTATCCGCACCAGTGAGAGAGTATGTGAGTAGCATGAATGTTGCAGATCAAACGTTTCTAGACAAATGTGTTGCATAGGCATGTGAGCCGAGAGACCCTGCAGATGAATGAAGCCCTGGTATGTATACCCAGTCAGTTGAAAGTCATGATGTCAGCTCAGGGATGGCCAGTGAATTAAACTGGTTAGGACAGTGGGACAAATGTTTTTGAGTTTGCAGTGTGGTGGCAAACTTTGGGGCCCAACAGTTTAGAAAAAAAAGCATGTATTTTCTTAGCGATGCAATGCTATGGTACAGTACTGTCTAAAGTGCAATTTGTTACAGTGCACTGCACCTGACCTGGGTTTAGAACTGTGTAAGAAGCTGGAACAGAAAATGCAAACAAATCAAATTCCATTTCTCTTTTCTTTCAGCTCCCTGAGTGTCATTGGTACCTGGTATGTCACTATTATCATAATTGCTAAGTATATTTCTCCTGATAAAGAGATCATCCCTGGAAATATCCCAACCAGGTGAGTGTGTTAAGTTTGTTCAGTTCTGAATTAACTACAGAGTTTGTATTTAATCATTTCTCCAGTAGTGCACCATATAAACTGCTACACCATTTAATTTTAAAATGTAGTAGTGTTTGTGGTGGTATATAATGCATACTTTGTTCTCTTTTGTATTATTTTTGTTTTGACTGAAAGTAACCTGAGACGGTGGCATTGTTGGCGAAGAAAAGACAAGGTAACAGCTGGTGTATTTAAAGAACCTACCTGATACTGTTTAAATCCAGTGCTCCAAAGCCTGACTTAAGATCCACAATTTACCACAATTGTAGCTCACTTGAGTGGTGGTAATGAATTAACAGTACTGGACATATTTCCTGCACCACCCAACTATGGGGTTCTTCCCCACACCCAGTGTTTCTAAGTATAGTACCGTAAAGGTTCCACCAAGTCTCAGAAAAGGTGAAGCAATTTGGCCACCTTAACCCTTGAATTGGTACAACCTCAGAAGTGGTATTGGGGTGTGGGACAGAAAAACATTAGACATAAATTTGCTTATAGTTAACAACGTTGCAGTAGTGGAGATACAAGTTCATTGGTAAGCATTGAGCTAGCTGCCCTTGCAGACCATTTTTTAAGTCTAAACAATTTTTTCTTCAGAGGAGAGAATCCAGTGCTGTACCTGGTGTTTGTGAAGGGACTACCTTAGTCATTATGTCAGTGGTAAGTTTATGCAGTATAATTCATAAGGACACTACCTACAGTAAGCAGCATGGAAAAGTTATATGACATAATCAACTAATTAAGTGGATTTTTTTTACAATGAAGATTTTAATAGAAGTGCATATTAAAATGGAAAAAATACCAATATGCAATATTTCAGAGTAATATTACCTGAAACTGAGCAAGGACATCATCCACTCAGTACTTATTTTCTTAATAGATTTAAAGAGTAGAGTTGAGTTCAGTAAGCCCAGGTTGTTGGTGGATGTTTAATGTTTTGGTAGTTGATAAAGTCTTGGTTGAGGTTTCATTTCTTTTGTTTTCAGGGATCACGCTTAGAGAGGTATGAATTCTAGTTTCTCTCTTAGTTGTCCCTCTTGTTTAATAAGGAAAGATGTTGAGATCCACTGGATCCATTGCTATCTTGGATGGAGTGGAATAGCCTTGTGTGTACGTATTGGACTATTATCTTTTCTATCTCGTAATGAATTCTAGAGTTAGTATATATACGTTTCAAGAGGGCATGGAGTGCCTTCATTCCTCACATTTGGTGTAGGTGACTTGCTTACTGCAAAAATGTTTTTTTTTTTTTTTGCTGATAGCATAATGATGATAAGCATTGTGAAGAACTTAAACCTAATTTAATTGACCTTGACAAGTATGCTGCTAACAAAAAATAACCAAATGTGTTTCAAAACACAAAAAGGACCAGGCTAATTTGCTGAATATGACAACTTATGTAATTTCACTTGCTTAGGGGCCGCGGTGGTGCAGCGGTTAGCATTGTCGCCTTACAGCAAGAGGTTCTCTGGTTCGATTTTTGGCTGGAGTGCCTTCTTTGTGGAGTCTGCATGTCCTCCCCGCGGTTGAGTGAATTTGAAGACATGCAGGTAGGTGCCAGCGTTTGTGGGTGTGTCTTCTTTGAAGGGTGGGCACAAGGCTGGCAACTTGATACCGTAAAAATTCAATGCCAATCATTAGTGGACCGGAGTTCCGCTGTGGCGACCCCTAACCAGGAAAAGCCGAAAGACAATTTTTATGTAATTTCAGTTGCTTGCCTTAATAATGCCAGAACAGTTTTCTACTGTAATGATGTTTATTTTTAAATTAATGTGCCAGCCAAATAATGCAAGCTAGGAAGTATTGAAAACCTGAATTCTGAATTCTGAACTTGAGCTATCTGCAGTGTTATTATAGTTTAGCATATTAGTGATAGCTGCAATGACTTATTTCCTGATAAGGGATATGCAGCTGACAGCAATGTGATAATTTCAGCAAACAATGATGCTACTGTGGACCTCAATGGCACAACATTAAACAACTAAAATAAAAAATGCAAAATGAGGTGGCTAAAAGCAGTAAAAATATAATTTAATACAAGGTAATCGCTTTCACATCAAACGATGCTTCCTCAGACCAACAGAGGCACAGGGAACTTATCTAAGGAGACGGCGAAAGCCAACACATTCCGGCTAGGCTTATAAATTGCCTTTGGGCAGATAGCCTAGTACCTACCTATGAACCTATTACGAAACACTCACTGCAATGACTTATTTCCTGATGATAAGGGATATGCAGCTGACCGCAATGTGATAATTTCACAGAGAGGATACCATAGGGCAGTTAGAACACATTGCTGTATTCCTGCTGCCTAGCTTGGGAAAGTTGACTAACCTGCAGCCTTCCTACCAACTATTGCACTTCCTTTGTAGTGGACACCACAGGAAGATGCCATCAGTTATTGCATAAAGAAGACCAAGTGCATAAAATACCTTTTATAGCAAGTGGATACAGAAAAGCTTTTCTCTGTGGCATAGAGAGATGAAGCCCTGACTTGTGACCAAGATGACCAGAGTTTGATTTGTGGCTAGTGTGCTAGAAGAGCTGGACAGGAGATGGGTGAGAGTGGGCAACTTCCACGGGCTTGTCTGTCATGTGAGGGTTGGGTCCCAGTCAACCAAGTGTTTCCATGAGAGCGGAATCTCCCAAAATACCAGTGGCTGTAGGATGGGGGATTTAGGTTGAGCATCCCAGTCCAATGATGGTAGGTTGCGTATGCATTTGTGTGAGCACATATATGGAGGACCGGGTATATGACCCCTCCCACAGTGATGTGGGTGCTCATGTTAACCACCATCGGGCAGAGCTAGAGCCATAGCATATATGACCTCATTGCAGATATTCCAGCAAATGCAGAAACTACTGTCTCATAGCTACCTGTATGATTAACCCCACCACACACACACACACACACCATCTGGCATCTGTCTCCACAGACTGAGAAATGCTCATTTTGGGAGATTGAATGGGGTGATCTTGATGATCAGCAGACACAGCAAGAAAATGTACAGAAAAAAAATGGATACAGCCAAGAATGTATCAGTGACTTTGACTTTTCTGCTGGGACATTCATTTGACTTAACTCATTCTTAATACTGTGAACAGTGTAACGTACAACAGTGTTAGTCATCACCACTGAACCATTAGAAGCGTAAGGCCTTTACTGTCTCGCAAGCTTGCAGTGGTAGAATTGATATATTGGCAGAGCAAAAGGGAAAATCACTAAAATTAATGAAGATATACCACTGCGATGACTCCTCTCATGAGGCAAACTTGTACAAAGAATTCTGGAATATAGCCCTAGGCCCCCAGGCTTGACTCCCGTACAGAGCAAGCAGTTTTACTAGTAAACTCCATCCTTTGTTTACCACTTCTTCTAGCAAGAAAGTTTCTTCTGAGACTATACCTACCTGTTTACCAGACCTGTAAGAGATGAAGCTGGAAGTCTCCTTTCCAGACTCCATCCGTAGGAGAGAGAATCCCAAGATGAAGTTTTATTTGGGGCAACTTTCCACCTTTCTCACAAGGGAGTATCGCTAGGTGCTGGTTAAAGGTTCTGGACTTAGTTGCCTAATGGTAGTTCTGGGATCTGACTGCATTTCCTTGAGTCACTGTACCCCCCCCCCCCCCCCATAAACAAGATGCTGTTTCTTGTCAAGTGACACTTCAACATTTGTCACTGAAATTAAATTGAAATTGGTGATGTCTTGCATGCAGGTGCTATGCTGTGTCCCTTTGTTCTGCCCAACAAACAGTCCACTGTGAGATGTTTTCTTCTATGAAAGGATCCTTGTAGCCCATGCATAAGAAGATACCACTTATAAGAATGTGAGGAGAGAAACTTGCAGACAGTGTTGACACCTAGAAGATGAGATGTGGATGGAATATGAAGATCATTTGGTTTTCTTAGTGTGTTTATTCCCTACTGGATCTTAATTAATCAATAGCTTATTTTTAACCTGTCATAAGAATTTTCTTATGCCTGTTGCCTGAATTTTTAATTATTTTACTGTTTTTGACCTGTTATGTGTGGATGATTCTATGTCACTGGCTGCAATGAACAGCACATTGTGTTTAGCGGAAGACTAACAGGAAGTAACAGTAGAGGCCAGCCAGAAATAGGAAAAAAAAAGAGGAGAAGGAAAGGAGGAAGCAGCACTGATAGCGATGAAGCAGAAAAGTAAATAAGATCAGCAGGTGAAAGTACTGAAAAAGGACTGAAGCAATCACAAAGTGCTCCTCTCAGAGTGTAAGATTTGCATAGTGATATAGTCTGGTCCAAGAACAGAACCAAGAATGTGGTGGTAGTTGGGAAATATTAAAGCAATACCACCACTTTTCCTGTTTATACGGTAATTGTGGAAGATATTATAGCTGGGAGGTGCAGTTTCAAAGTTGTTTATGCTGGATTTAAGCCAAGTTTCAGTAACAGCGAGAACATCTGGCCTATGTTGGGTAATCCAGGCATGCAGTCCAGCAGTTTTATTTCTTCTTCTTCTTCTTCTAACATTTGTGGCAGCAAAGGTTAGATTGCCGAGGTTGGGAGTTGTTCATTATGGGGTTAGAGTAGTGTATGGAAAAGAATAGTCATGATGTTCATTGTGATAGATGGGGCCAGAATTAGGGTGAATGTCTCCTCCTGGAAGCGTTTTAGTATGTTCAGAAGTTATTGATGCTTGATTTTGGAGAGTATTTTTCCCACTTTGTTTTAGATTGAGTTGAAATGGAGTTGATCAGTCTATATTTGGAGTAAAGTTGAGGGACGTGATTAAGTAAGTTTGCTGCAATGTATGATGAGTGTAGAAAGGAAGTATGAATAGGTGGTTGGAACAGAATTTGAGAGATGGTGAGAGCTGTTAGTCATGATAGGATGAGAGATGGCCCAGCAGGAGGAGAATGGAGAATAAGCTGAAGAGTACGTGATTAAGTAAAGAGATCTGTATTTTATTGATGGCAGGTAGTGGGTAAGTAGAAATAGAGAAGGAAATAAGAAGTTGCAGGGCAGTAGGGTATTTAGTGGTGGTGGAGTCTGAAAGCTGGTAGAGGGAGGTAGGAAAGAAGTATTTTCTATGAAGGAAGAGAGGTTATCCTGCTATCTTTTCTGGAATGTAAGAAATAGAAGTGTGTTAAAAGGCTAGCGTATGCAGATGTATTTAAAACAGGAAGAAGTGAAGGTTTATTTGGGTAATCTGGAAGATGTAATGTAGAATAAATAGATAAATACTGTGAGGGGGTGTATGTGTGGATATCGAAAACACAAACCATCAAATGTCTAAATGTCATACATAAAACGGTGATACAGAACATTACCGAACGCATATCCCTAAATTTCAGTAAGGCATACAAAGATGAGAGGGTCAGGAGGGAGGAGGAAAAGCATAGCTGAAGAGGCATGAGAGTGACTATTAGGAAGGAGAAGGGTTACATAGCGGTTATAACCAAAAAGTCGTAGTGGTAGTGGGGAAGTGTAAATTGTTAATTCTGAATAGTAGGAATATGAATGAGAGCTGAGTTAGAGAGAGAACTTTTGAAAGAGAAGAATAGAGAGAATTAGTTGCAACATTTCAGGGGTATAGTTAGTGTTTTAGGGGGTGGACATGTCCGCTGTTTGGTACTTCTCTGTTATCCCTCCATTGTTGAAGCAGTGGCATATTTTTGTTTCTGCAGGTGCATTTTTGGAACATTAGGGTTGTAGGCAAGTCTCTTATTGCTGGGGGAAGGGAGGTGGAATGACTTGCCAGAGTTTTGGTCCAGCGACTGAGAATCTGTGATTGTTATGGTTTTTGTTTGATACCACATGATGCAGGGATGGGTCAAGGGAAGACTGGGATCTGAGGTTGTGTAACAATTCTCTTATTACAAATCAGCTGATGATGTTTGAGGAGATGTACTGCTTTAGCAGTTTAGAGTAGGTCTCCTAGAAGGAGGTCAGATCTTTCCTGTGTTAAGAGCCATATGGCCTTTTTTAAAGATTGGACAGTGATTTTCTCTTCTATGAGCTAGGGTGATGAAGCAATGTACACTATTAGTCATTTGTAATGAGGTGAGGTTTTACTTCAAACTTGTGGATAGAAAGGGGAGGGAATTTTCTAGTTGTGCCATTTGGTTCCCTTCACCCATCGCCTCTATTCTAAATACAGAGAGAAACTGAGCGGTTTTCCAGGACCAGAACAGGATTAGACGTATTTTTGAGTTGTATATATTTTTTTGGGAATGTGAAGTTGGAAATTAGATTGTGCTTGAGCCAGAGCCCTAGTTATTTAAAGGTAGTAGAAGCTTTTACGGAATGCTGGTGATGGTCTAAAATGAATAGGTTAGGATGAGTGGGTTTTAGCTATTAGTGTCTGCAGAAAAGCATAATGTTTGTTTTTCTTTGGGTTTAGAGGTAACGTCCTTGAATTAATCAGTCCATCAGGGTGAGGTAATTCTGTTGATGACTTGATGAAAGATGTTTTTCAGTATTTCAGTATGATATCTGCAGAGGGGAAGATGTGAAAGGTCAGGGGAAGGTTGTTGAAGTAAATAGAGAATACTGATGACAGGCCTCAGCCTTGAAGAACCATCTTTAATAGGGCCGCTTTAGGGAAAGTTAGGGAGTGTGTTTTAACAGAGAGAGTAAGGGAGTAGACTGTGAGAGAAGGTTTTATGAACCTTTCAAAGGTTTTGGTACTTGATACCATGTGATAGCAGTAGTTTGCGGAGGGGTTAGGTCATCCTTTGTATCAAAGACCTTTGTAAGGTTGATTAAATATTGCCCCTGTGTGCTGATTATCATCCATCCTTATAGGAATTTCATCCGTTAGGGCCTAGGTGGCTGTCGGAGTACTTCAGTTTGCCCACAGTCCATGTTGGCTTTGGGGTAGTAGGTTTTGGGTAGAGAAAGTTGACTGAAGGAAATTTTATTCAAGAACTTTCCCTGGGGTAGGGAGTAGATATTGGTGTAAAGTGTGAACATTTGAGAGATTTTTGGCCTGTGATGTGGGCTTGATAATGCCATCTCTCCATATAAAAGGAAGTATATTTTAAAAAGGACAAAGGTTATAGGTGTACTTAAGGGGTGTTGAATGTGCACACAACATACTTTTATTTTTTAAACAAGAAACATCTTTATTAAATTATCACTTATGAGATGGACAGTCTTATGTTTATATAAGTGAAAATACTCCATGCTGGCACAATTCCAGTCACAAACATTATTGTACATTACAAACCGCATTGGCTTAACTGCAATTGCAAACGTTATACATTACTTATAATCTGTCCAGTCATTCATTACATATCTCATTCAAGTCCTGCCTTCTTTTAAACCTCGTTCCTCCTCTACATGTGTTGTTCCCACAGTTCCCATTTTTTCATATCTAATTTGGTCCTACCATTTTCTAAAGATCCTAATTCCAGTTGTTTTATCTCTGTTACTACATTTGCTGCTTCTAATAAAGTTGGTTTAGACTTTTTCTATTTTCTAGTAACTTTTTTTTTTTGCAGCCACCATACTTAGTCAGCAACGCCTTACCTTGTCTAGGCAATTCTGATTCTGTATCATAGCTCAAAAAAATAATTTCCTTAGTTACACAAATTTCCTGACTCAGTATCACTGACAGAGCAGTCTGCAGGGAATCTTTAAAGTCTGCTAACTCATTACACTCCCAGAAAATGTGTTCCGAGTTACCTCTTTGTTCCCCATCACACCTCGAACATTTGCTGTCTACCTGAGGAAAAATTCTTTTGGAGTTTATTTGGGGTATAAAAATACCTATGTAAACACTTCCAAGCAAAGATATTAAATCTTCTAGACTTTGTTGCATATTTGGGAGACATGCATATATCCCCCCATGTTTCTTTGCAAATTGCTTATCCAGTCTTTTCCCAATCCTTTCTAACCTCCTCTGATATATTCTTATAGTTATCATACAATCTTTTTTATATGCTGTGCTAATTATTCCTTTAACAGCAGCTTCTGTTCTAGCTTCTGCTAAAAACTGTATCAATAATGTTCTTTCTTTTATGATTTTATGAACCCCTCCCCCATTTCTTTCGCTTTGTCAGTTCTTGATAGGGAAGGCATTCTCTAACTTGTATCCAAATACATTGTTGATGTCTCCCCATTCTGTTACGTTTCCCCCTCTTATTATTTGTATCCCAATACCTTGGTTCCTTTGCCAGTTTTCTCCAATAAATTCCAGCCCCTATTGTCTGTATCCGTAATTGCAGTCATTCCAATTGGCAAAATAGGTTCATAGCCTAGTTACCTACCTATGAACCTATCTGCCCGAGGGTATTTATAAGCCTAGCCAGTGTGTGTCGGCTTTCGCCACCCCATTGATTAATTAACTGAGCCTCTGTCAAGCAGAGCCAATGAAGTGATCCCAGGGGTGTATTTTCTGTTACCCATCCACTCGTCAAGGTTTTTCTTGAAGAGTGTTAGTGAGGGGCTCTGCCTAATGTAGTTAGGAATTTTGTTCCAAAACATGAGGAGTCTCTGTAACAGGAATCTATCCCTCCAGCATGTTCTATTTATTGTTGTGGCGAGGTTTAGCTCACTAGAGCGTGTGGCTTGAATTTCTTTAGGTGGAGCATGTCCATCAATTCTGAGTTGGACATGGCTTTGTAAGTCAAGCAGAGATCACCTCTGAGTAAGTGATATGCCACTGAGTACAGCCAGACTTTTTTCAGTCGGGCTGTATAGGATATATGTTTGAGGCCAGTAATCCTCATGGTGAGGTGCTTTTGTGGTCTTTCCAGCTGTTGGAAGTGTCTTGTGAGGGACATCCCAAATGGGGCATTGTACTCTATGATGGGTCTGATGAGTGACGAGTAGAGGGGCACTATAACCTCTTTGTTTCTAGATGCTAACCCTTTAGTAATTAGATGAGCCACATAGAAGGATTTCCTAACTACTTTGGCAATATGATTGTCAAAGGAGAGATTACTGTCTACCTGGGTCCCCAGATCTCTTATTGCCTCTTCTGTATTAAGGGGGCTGCCGCCTATGTGGTAATTCGTGGGCGTTTTGTTTTTCCCAAATGGGATGACTGTGCATTTTTTGGCATTTAGCTTGAGGCCATGACTTTGACACCAGGTGTCTGTCTCAGTAAGGCCTTTTTGAAGGATGTCCGTGACAGCTGGAGAGTCAGTTATGGCTCCCAGTTTGCAGTCATCATGGAACTTGGTTAGCCCTGTACTTCTGAGAAGTATATGCCGAACAGTAGGGGTCCCAGGACCGAGCCTTGCGGGACACCACTTGTGACTGGTTTAGAGTCGGACCTGGAGCCCGCTATTCTTACCGTGTGAGTTCTGTCTGTAAGCCAGTTGGCAACCCATCTTGTGATATAGGGGTTTATGTTTAGGCTGGTGAGGTTTTCTATAATACCCACATGAGGAATGGTGTCTAACACCTTGGCGAGATCAAGGTAGGCTGTGTGAACCACCTGTCCCTCGTCTATGGTCTTGGTGGCTGTCTCGAAGAAGTCAGTCAGGTTTAGTAGGCATGATCTGCCCTTAACAAAGCTGAACTGGGTCGGGTCAAGTGTTTGGAGGTTCCCAATGTCTTTGTTAATGAGTTCCATGATGATGTGCTCCATAGCCTTGCAGACCAGGCTAGTCAGGCTTATGGGGCGATAGTTACCAAGGCCAGTTGTGGCCCCTCCTTTGTGGAGTGGAAGAACCATTGCTGTGTGCCGTTCTATGGGCATGTAGCCTGTGGAGAGGCTGAGGTTGAACAGCATATTTAGGTGGGGGGTTAGTTCTTTCTATAGTTCATGCAAGATGCAGCCTGGGACACCATCTGGCCCCATTGTGTTTTTGGCTTTTGAAAGGGATGATTTCACCTGTGCTTCTGTGATCTCCGGGACACTACACTTTTCTGGTATTGTTGTGGGCCCTTTTGAAGATGAGAGGGAAGTGAAGTTTGCACTGAATCTATCTGCCAGGATGTTGGCAATATCAGAAGGTTCAGTATATTTTTTGCTATTTTGCACTAGCTCAGAGCATATCTGTGAGTTGCCACTGAGACTCTTGACATAGCTAAAGAAGGCTTTGTGGTTATCTTTCAAATCCTTGGCTATTTGTCTTTCGAAGTTAGCCTTGGATGATTTTATGAGGGACCTTAGTTTCTTACTGATACTGATCATGGATGTCTTTCCTTCTTGTGATTTGCTTTTTTTCTGAACTAGTTTCCTCCTTTTGTTGTATAACCTGTTTATGGCAGGGGTCCACCAGACTGGTTTCCTTCTCTTAGTGGAGTGAGTCTTGGTTTTGCTAGGGATGGCACGATCCATGCATCCTTGTAGGTGCTCATAGAGTGCAATTATAAAAGATTCTGCATCTTGGGCAGTGTTATCCTTTAGCTTGGGGGCTGTGAAACTTACCACCTCTGCCTTAAGTAAGGTGAAGTTTGTTTTAGAAAAGTTTATCACTGTGGTTTCCTTGGTTGGGGGTGGTGGTGGGGTGTGGACATCCAGAGTGATTAGTTTATGGTCTGATGTAACCAGTGACAGGTTGACCTCCAGTGCGGAACACCTGTCACCCATGTTGGTGATGACCAGGTCCAATATGTTGTGGCCTCTGGTAGGGGAGTTTACCAACTGATCCAGGGCATTTGAGTTGATAAATTTCAGGAAGCGCTGAGCCTGGGAGTTTGTACTCAAGTAGTTTTCCCAGTTAATGGTAGGGTAATTGAAATTGCCCAATATCAGGGTGTTCGATAGGACCTTCATGATGTCCTTCAATGATGCATCTGCAGTCCTTACAAATAGGTTGTCCTGTCGTCAGGCAGCCCTTCGGTCAGCCGGATTCCAAAGTCTGGGTCTGGCCTCGGCTGATGTCGCACTTCACCCCTCCATAGCTGCAGTTATTCGGGTATAAATGTGGTATCAGTTGTAGCCCATCTTCCTTGAACCAGTGTTTCTTGCCCCAGATGCTAGGTGCCCTCTAGGAAGGCTAAATTTGGATAATTGCAAAATTTCCAAATAAGAGAGAGCAAATAAAAATAAACATGTATATACATATATACAAACAAATACACCATAATAGATTCCCCCAGCTAGCTAGAAGATGGGTAAATCCCCTTTAAATGACACCAGAAGCTTAGCCAATTGTTGAAATTGATCATTTTTTCTTTATACTGAGGTATCATTCTTGGTGAGGGCAGGATGCTACTTAGGGTCAGGGTCATACCCGCCTGGGCTACATGATCAGAGAGCTCTTCCATGTCTCTCTTCATGTAGTCCAGGGAGGTATGTCTCAGGTCATTCACACCAACATGAACAATGACAGAGTCATATTTGTACTTGTTCTGGAGTGACCTGAGTGCTTGTGTTATGTGACGGATTCTGGCTCCCAACAGGCAGCTAACAGTAACCTTCTCTTTGTCCAGCCTGGTGAGTAGGGCGTCAGTGTACCTGACTATAGAGTCACCTATTACTAGTGTGTTAGGTATGTTGTTTCACCTTAAGGCGAATCTCCTTTCTTCATTCCTGTTTTGGTTTAGTTCTTAAAATACTTTCTGATAATTTATGAATATAATATTCTGTATGATTATTGTTATTCTCCTTAAATGTTTGTATCCAAAATGCCAGCCTTTCCTTTGTTTCTAGAGCTTCATCATATCTTTCCACTTTGAATTATAGTTTTCTGCTTGTGCTGTCTATAGGAGCCTTAACTGTGTTGCCCTGAAATACTGCTTTAAATCGGGTAATCCCAATTTGCCTCGTTTGATTGGAAGAATCAGTTTATCCCACTTGACTCTTGCCATCTTCCCCTCCCAGATAAAATCCTTCAACTCTTTATTAATTGTTGTCCACAACTTCTCCACTGGTTGATAAAAATATGCCTGACCTGTGTATAAGATTAAGATTAAAGGACAAAAAACATTTTAACTGCTTGTATCATACTATCGATATCAGTATAACACAGCTTCCATTTTTCAGTTTTTGTATTCTCTTTTGTTTAGTCTGTTCCCACATATCCTTAGCTGCCACACTGGAATCATTTTTAATCCATACTCTTAAATACTTCATTTTATCACTTCCCATAAATTTGGATAATGCTGAACCAATTTTTGTGTGGGTACATAATTTACTGATGATGCCTTTGTTTTAGCTTCATTAATTTTGTATCCCGAAAAGATGTGAAACTGTCTCAAAATGTTCCAGAACACTGTAATGTCTCTTTCTGGTTTTGTTGGGTATAAAATAATATCATCTGATCTGCAAATAGAGACAGCTTTTCTTGACTACCATACTAATTATATTCTTGAATTTCTGATTCCCTTATTTTCTTTGCCAGTGGTTCTAAACATAATGCAGATAACAAAAGGGAGAGAGGATACCCATATCTGGTCCCTCGAAATTATGAGAGAGGACCCCACCCACTTAATTTTCTCCTCCAATTCCTCATATATCCTCCTAATCAACCTTATAATTTTATCAGGGAATGCAAATACTTCCATTGCCCTGCTCATAAAGTCGCAGCTATTCTGTCAGATGCTCTCTGCATCAAGACCCACCAACAACAATGCTATTTTCTTACATTCTGCTTCCCTCTGGATCATTAGTGTATGTTGACAAATGTTTGCCTCTCCTCCACAAAACAACATTGATCCTATATCTATCAGTTTTGGCTTCCCTTTTGCCTTTCTTTTAGCCATTATAGACATAAACACTCTATAATCATGGTTTTAGTATAGAAATAGGCCTGTATGATGCTGGATCTGATGGATCTTAACCCTCTTTAGGTATTGCAGCTACCACCGCTTTCTTCCAGGATGTGGTACATAACCTTCTCTTAAAATACTGTTAAACAAAACCTTCCAGATCTGTATCAGTTTTTTTCCCTCCTAGTTTCCAAACTTCCACAGGAATACCGTCTATTCCTGGTGACTTCCTGTAGATTGGGTATACATCACCATTTTTATCTCATCTCCTCCTATCCTAACTGTTAGTAATTGAGCCTAATCTACCTCTAACCTTGGCATATTTAATTCTTACATAAACATTTTCATTTGTACCTTTTCTTGATTCCCATATTTCCCTGCTTTATGTAGACTTTTTGTAGAATTTCTGAAATGTTTCTAATACGTTTACAGGATCTCTGGTTATCTTCCTTGTTCTAGGCTCTCTAAACTTGACAACAGCCCTTTCATCTTTCTGTTGCCTGAGTTGTTGTGCTAAAAGGTTTTGTGCTGTAGAGTTATTATCAGACAACAGTTGCTTAGCAGCATTCTTTCCAAATTCATGCATATTATCAAGGGTAATCCCTTATTTTCTGTTTAACATTCTGCAGTTGCTGCTCTTCTTGTTCTGTGGAAATTCCCCTATTTTGCAATACTTTACCATTTGTCAGTCCCTCTAAATAATTCTTGTTAATTTGTAACCATATCTCCCTTTCTTTTATTTCCACCCTATATATAAAATCCACTTTAACTTTATTCCATTCTCTAGCTATATTTTCAGAAGAAATTTCTATCTTCTTTAATAGCTCCTGAATAATTTCCACTACCCATTCTTTAAATTCCTCTCTCATCAACAGATGGGTATGAAAGTGCCAGTGTCTGTTATTTCATTACCTTATGCTTTTATTTTACTTGTTATTGTCACATGACCTGAAATAGTTATTGGGTGCATGTCAAGATCTTCAGTTAAAGGCACATGTTCATGTTAAGTGTAAATTCTGTCTAGCCTAGCCCATTGTTTTATCTTGGGAAATATTATGTAAATTCACTCCAAAACGCCTAGTACTGAATTCACATCTTCCATGCCAAATATTTTCATAAATTTCTTCAAAAGTCTACATTTGTTATATTTCCCTTCTGGACCCTCAGACATTTCACTGTTACAGATCAAATTCCATGCAAGTAATATTCCTTGTTGAAAGCTGATTATTTCTCCTAGAATTTTCTTAGCAGTTTTTTGTGGAATATAAATGGGTCTGTATTAGATCACCGAATGCTTAGGTTAGCGAACGGTGATTAATCAACCTCACGTAAGCAAAAGCTTACAAAACCAAACTGTCAGAATAGCAATTTAAATCGCTGTTCCAACAACAAAAAAAAAACTTTAATACATGATATTAAGTGGGGGGCTTTGCCCCCCCCCCCCAGCCCCCCTACTTAAATATACCAACTCCAAGACCGCACTACAGTGCCAAAAACAGCAAACTACCGAAGCGGCCAAGCCTTACATGCCACTTGATATTTTGCCGTTTCGGCATTTACAGCTCAACCGTTCTGCTTTCTGATTTAAAAGACTGCATTTGCACTTGTTTCTGTCCTGTAACTCATCTAGTACAGATACAGATTCTTAGTTTTAGCAGTTAAATTTGCTTAGTTATGCTCAGCACTTGTTTAGAACTTGTAAGCACTAAATAAGCTGCCAATTACTATAGCACTCAACCTTCCTCATTACCTAGAGAAAATACAGCTCTTGTACTCACTTTCCTCACTTATCTAGAGGAAAATAGTTTTTTTCAGGCATGTCCAAGGGTCAGCTCCCAGTGTTCTCTCCTGTCTATCTAATGAATCTGGACATCTTGAGGCAATGTAGAAATTGCCTCATTTACACAGACAACCCTCTCCTCCTACCATCCAACACTACAACCTGTGAGAGATGCACTTATCTAGCCAAACTGGAGGTAAAGCTCTCTCCAACCAAGACTGAACTTGCCAGTCATGAGGAGAAGGTAAACACTTGCACCACACCACACTCATCACATAGTCTCACTAAATCTGCACCACCAAAATCCACACATAGTAATACAAAAACATTTGCAGAGGCTCTCAGTAATAATTTGTCTAAGCAACAGAGACCTCCAAAGCAGAAACACAAGCAACCTCCATTCCCCAACACAACCCAAATGACACATAGGCCACAGATTCAGTGTGCCACTCAACACAGCCAATAAGGCAAAACAACGTACCCAATACACTAGTCATAGGTGACTCTATAGTCAGGCACACTAATGTCCCACTCACCAGGCTAAACAACGAGAAGGTTACTGTCAGCTGCCTGTTGGGTGCCAGGATCCACCACATAACCCACGCAATCCGGTCACTCCACAACAAGTACAAATATGACTCTGTCATTGTCCATGTTGGTGTGAATGACCTGAGACGTACCTCCCCTGGACTACATGAAAAGAGACATGGAAGAGCTCTCCGATCTTGTAACCCAGGCAGGTATGACCCTAGCCCCTGAGTAGCATTCTACCATCGCCTAGAATGATACCGCAGGACAAGGACAAAATGATTGACTTCAACAATTGGCTAAGCTTCTGGTGTCATTCTAAGGGGATCCAGTATCTGTCTGCTTGGGATGACATGGTCGACAGACCACGATGCTTTGCAACAGATGGCCTGCACCTGTCACCCCTGGGATTCCGGATACTGGCTAATGCTGTTGCTGCCCCTATAGTGCCTTTTTTAGGCAAGGTTCAAATAACAAATTCACCACCGTAACAGGAACAGGCAAGCAAAAACTGAGGGTAATGCTGCTCAATGCTAGATGTCTAAATCTCAGAATGCACTCACTCGAGGCACTCCTTAAAATGGAGAACATTGATATCTGTGCAGTGACTGAGACCTGGTTCAAGGCTCCAGAGAGCACCCCTGCACTACCAGGCTATAACCCATACCACACTTTTCGGCCATGTAACCTGGACCGAAACACCAAAGGCAGAGGTGTGTCCATATTCATTAAGGATATCCACACCTCCAGGCTAGTTGCTCAGCATAATGCATCCGAGGTTATCCAAGTGCAACTAACTCTGGGCAAAACTGCAGTCCAAATTGTAGCGTGCTGCAGTTCCCCCACCATGCCCCAGGATTCCCACTCCTCTTTTCTTGATGTACTGGAAAATGTTAGGGTTCAACCAGATACCCTAATAATGGGCGACTTCAACTACCCCACCATTAACTGGGAAAACTACTCATTTACCAACTTCTTAGCTCAACGCTCTCTGGAATTCATAAACTCCAATGCCCTGGATCAAATTATCCACACCCCCACCAAGGGCAACAGTATCCTAGATCTAGTCATTGCCAACATGAGTGACTGGTGTTCCACACGTGAAGTCAACTCTTCGTTGATCCAATCTGACCATAAGCTAATCACCCTTGATGTCCACATCCCGCCCCCACCCCCCATTAAGGAAACCACAGTAAAAAATTTCTCCAAAACCAATTTCATGCTTCTTAAGACAGAAGTGGTGAACTTCATGACACCCATGCAGATGGACAATACAGTTACAACTGCTGAATCCTACACAAATGCACTCTATAAGCACTTACACAAGTGCATGGATCGTGCTATCCCAAACAGAACCATGATGCTATCCTTCAAAAAAAGGAAGCCAATCTGGTGGTCCCCTGCCATAAACAAATTGTACAACAGTTGCAAAAGGGAGTAAAATCCAATGAGTGGAGGAGCTCGCTGGTCAGCCTCAGTAAGAAACTGAGATCCCTTATAAGATCCTCCAAAGCTAGCTACGAAAACAAAATTGCCACTAATTCTAAGGACAACCACAAAACATTCTATAGCTATGTCAAGAATCTCGATAGCAACACCCAGATCTGCTCTGAGTTACAGCACAACGACACAAAAATTACAGAGCCAACTGATATTGCCAACATCCTGGCAGATAGGTTCAGTGCTAACTTTACCCCCCACCCCCTAAAGGGCTCATATCTATACAGAAAGAATGCAGAGTCCCTGTAATCACAACTATGCAGGTAAAAGCTGCACTCTCTAAAGCCAAAAACACAGCATCCATGGGACCGGACAACATCCCAGGCTGTGTTTTACATGAACTTCAGAACGAACTGGCTCCCCACTTAAGCACCATGTTCAATAATAGCCTGGCATCAGGCTTTGTGCCCACTGAATGGCGCACAGCAACAGATATCCCACTGCACAAAGGGGGAGCCACCACTGATCCCGGGAACTATTGACCTATTAGCCTGACTTGCCTGGTCTGCAAGACCATGGAATGTATCATCATGGAACTCATAAACAAAGACATTGGTAACTTCTAAACTCTGGATCCCACCCAGTTCTGGTTTGTGAAAGGCAGATCATGCCTCCTGAACCTGATTGACTTCTTTGAGGCAGTCACCAAAGCCGTAGATGAGGGTAAAGCCTCACAGCCTATCTTGACCTCGCCAAGGCTTTCGACACCATCCCCCATTCTGGAATTATAGCTAAACTCACAAAACTAGGTATAAATCCCTACGTCACAAGATGGGTTGCCAACTGACTCACTGACAGAACCCACACTGTAAAAGTTGCAGACACCAAATCTGACTTCAAAGCAGTAGTGGAGTACCACAGGGTTTCGTCCTGGGACCTCTCCTGTTTGGTATCTACATCTCTGAAGTACAGGCTAACACAGAAGGCCTCTGGCTAATGAAGTTCGCAGATGACTGCAAACTAGGAGCCATAGTCAAGTCCCCAAATGATGTGGACATCCTACAGAAGGGCCTCACTGAGACAGATGCCTGGTGTCAGAGCCATGGCCTCAAGCTCAATGCCAAAAAGTGCAGTGTCATCCCCTTTGGTAAAAACTCTGTACCCATGAACTACCACATAGGCAGCAATCTACTTAACACCGAATGTGTGATGAGACCTTGGGACCCAGGTGGACAGTGGTCTCTCCTTTTGATAGTCACATAACCACAGTAGTCAGGAAGTCCTTCTACATGGCACACCTCATCATAAAAGGGTTTTCATCCAGGAAAAAAGAGGTCATTGTTCCCCTGTACTCGACACTCATTAGACCCATTATAGAGTACAACGCCCCTTTTGGAATGTACCTCACAAGACATCTGCAGCATCTGGAAAGGCCACAGGAGTACCTCACAAAGAGGATTACTGGCCTCAAACAAATGCCCTACACTGACTGCCTCAAAAAACTCCAGCTTTACTCTGTAGCATATCGCCTACTCCGAGGTGATCTCTGCCTAACATATAAAGCTATGTCAAACCCAGAGCTGTTGGACATGCTGCACCTAAGGAAATCCCAATCCCTCCAAGCTACACGCTCTATTGACCTAAACTTTGTCACTACAATAAACAGGACTTGCTGGAGGGATAGATTCCTGTCCCAGAGACTTCCCATACTCTGGAACAGGCTACCCATCTATGTCAAGCAAAGTTCTTCATTAGCACCCTTCAAGAAAAATCTTGACGAGTGGATGGGAAATAGAAAATACACCCCGGGGATCATTTCTGTGTCTCTGTTCAACAGTGGCACAGGAAAATAACTTTCTTGGGTGGTGTAAGCCACGGAACCTTGTTGGCTAGGCTTACGTAGGCCCTTGGGCCAATAGCCCAGTACCTACCTATGACCAAGTCACATTAGTTAACCTGTGTCTTCGGTCAGCTGATAGGAACCCATATAAATACATGCCAATGTAATCTTACTCCTTGCCAGTAGCATCTTAGTAGTACAAATCTACTGTTATTACCTATTCTATTAGTGTTGGAGCTCCTCTTGCAGTTAATATAAATACTCCTGTTTTCCTTTGACCCAGATATTCCGCTGAATAACCATCCTGACGAACCTTTCCTTATCAAATTCACATTTTCATTTCTTTCCAAGTGCATCTCCTTTAGCATAGGTATTTGCACTATTTTTTTAATATAGTTCACTATTCTTTCTTTTTTGTATTTATCTGTGAGACCAACGTTCAAAGACACTACAGAAAACATTGTTTTCTTGAAAAGTTATTATTCCCACCTTTTATGTATAACAGCTTTTTTGTTAAATGTCTAGTTCCAGCTTTTTTGTTATATGCATATACTATTTGGCAGGTTAATCTTTTATACAGTTATTGCTTGCCATATATCTCTTAAAAATTGTTTTATTTTATTGAAGGCCCTAAAACGGGAAAAAAAACCCACATCCCCAATACCCCCCTAAAACCTATTAACTTAAAAACACAAAAACTACTTGCATCATCAGAGGTCCGTGTTTGCCCACCTTAGTGAGGACCCAGTGCTAAATCTGGTATAACTGGCCATCTACAACATGAATGTATGTTGACCTGTGGTCAGAGAAGTAATGGTAATTCTTCTGCTGTGCCGAGCAGAATATTTTCCTTGACCTTCCCTGAAACTGAAATGAGGCTAACAGGACCTGCCAGGTTTCTTCCCAGACTGCCCTTATGTAAAGGACACCTCATTCTCCTCCCTGCTCTTTTGTATCATTACTCTCCTTTCTAATTAGGAAAAGTGCAGTTCTGTCCTTGAATGGGTCGCCGAACACCAATTCTTTTTGTACTCCAGGTGGCATCTGATTGGACTCTGTCCTTTCTAAGATTCAGGTGGACAGAGTACATAGACTGCATCGTCCAAGCTGAGATGTCTTTCTTTCAGTCTCAACCCCCTCAATCAGCCTGTAGGGGAGGTGCACCTGTTCAGTGAATGACTGAGAACTGGTGTAATACCAGAGGGACTGGAAAACTGATGTACTGATGACTTTCTATAAATGGGGCACAAGGACCACTCCTCTGTATTATAAGCTTGTGAAGCTAATAGCAGCAAGGCATGTCATGGTGAAGTTTCTCATGGAAAGAACTAAATCATCCTCTGCAAGGGGCTGTCCTGATTTACTGATTGGGGGGGGCAGAGGGGTGAAGTTTTCACTTAATATGTCAGCCAGCAAGTTTGCTATATCTAGAGCATTTGTATATGTGGTGTCCTTGACCATCAGTTCTGAACAGATCTGGGCACTTCCTTCGAGATTGTGGACATGTGTGAAGAAGGCCTTATGATTGTCTGTAGTAGATGTGGCCAATTTGAACTCTTAAGTTTGCTTTGGAGGATTTCACTAGTGCTCTTATTTGCTTGTTCAGGCTAAGGAGAGATTGCTTCCAGTTGGACACCTCCTCCTCCTTGGTCCTGGACAGCAATTTTTTCCTTTTGTTATAGAGTTTATTTATTGCAGATGTCCACCAGACAGGTTTACTCTTCCTTACAGAGGATAATTTAGTCCAGTCAGGTAGTTTTGGGTACTGGTGCCAATTCCTATAGAGGGGGAGGGAGCTGTGACGCTGTTTATACCATCCCTCAGGAGGCTTAATCAGATTTGGAGAAGTTTTTTTGTTTGACCTTAGTAAGAGGGGGTTCAGGGGAGATGGTGAATTCGAAAGTGACCGCTTTATGGTCAGATCTTACCAGGGAGGATGGTACTGCTGGGATGCTGCAGTGGCTACTCATGTTGGTTAATACCAAGTCCAAGATATTATCACCTCTTGTGGGGGTATTGACTAACTGTTCCAAGGCATTTGTATTGACAAAATCGAGGAATCTGTGGGCATTTGTGTTCTGGCATGCGTAGTTCTTCCAGTCTATGTTTGGGTAGTTAAAGTCACCCAGGATCAGGGTAAAGGGTTGAATCTTGATAGATTCAAAGAGGTCCAGATAGGTGGACTGGGCATCTGAAGTCAGATTTGGGGGCTGGTAGCTAGCTATGATTTTCATAGGTGTCTTGTCAATGATTAACTGCACCTGGAGTGTCTCCTGTGCATCATACTGTTTGACAAGCCTGGAGGTGTGTATGTCATAAATATGTATTGAAACTCCACCTTCTTTGGCTTTACTGCCTACAGTTTGGGGTCTGAATGTATGATAGGATGAGTAACCGGGTGCTCTCTGCAGCTTTGTACCAGGTTTCTGTGACTGCGTAGATGTCAGCATTTTCCAGGGTTAAGAATGCTTGGCAGTGAGTGCAGTTTCATGTTTAGACTCCTAGCGTTTTGCATCATGACCTTTAATTTCGTTTTTTTTTATGTTTATGTTGATAGTTTTAACCTTGTCACTTTTGCTGAAAAAGGCACTATGGTTGAGGCAAGAGCTTTTGCCAGAAGTTCAAGTGAGATGGATGCAAGCCATCACTGGCAAAGCATCGTGGTCTGTTGATCATATCTTCCCAGGCTGTCTGGTACTGGATCGCCCTGGAATAACACCAGAAACTAAGCCAATTGTTAGTCATTCGTTTTCTGTTTGTATTGAGGCATCATTCTTGGTGACTGTAGAATGCTGCAGAAGTATTTTTTCATGTACACAGTGGCTGATTTCATGGGATAGTTTTTCAGGCTAGGTTATGAGGTGAACTTGACAGAATGAATCAGCAAAACTGGGAGCAAGTGATGAAAATTGAGGACTGGAACAAATGAAGAGATGAAAGAAGTAATTATACATTGATAATTATCTCTTGACCATGGCTTTAGCAAGATTTACCCACGAATAGCACAGTTATCCATTAGAGTGAAGCTTAAATCCTGCATCACTCATTATTGGACCATAGTTACTATTATTGAACACTAAGGGCAGTTGTTATCCTTATTAACAAATGTTGTTTAATGATACTCCTTTTCATTAATGGATGTCGATTTATACCACATAGTAGATGCGTTTTGTATTTAGTGAGCATATGTTAATGCAACTTTTGTGACATTAAACAGTCAGAAATAAATTTGTCTTCTTTTTGATCTGCTTTTGACTGTAGAAAGTTTTTGATCCAGGACTAGAGAGATTTATTTATTTTCACAAACTTGAAATCTGTACTTTAACAGCAACAAGTCTGAACAATTTTGGCTGTCTGCTCAATAGATCTTTTTATGATGGTAACTGCAGTTTACCACCACTAAAAAATCCCCATTAGCTAATCAAATAGCCCTATCTTAATGTTATCAGTTAAAGTTGGAAAAATAAAGAAGTCGTTCTGTAGTCACTGATCACTAAAACCTAATGTTAATTGTAAACATGTTTTATCATTGCACTTAAAGTACTTTTTGCTTACAACTGAGTATGCAGTGAAATGTCGCAGTGTGTGCATGTTTTTTGAAAGTTTTTTTATTCTTCTAGCAGTCTACTGTCATCTATTCTTAGTAGGCACTTCTATCTTTATTTTTGACTGTGTGAATGTACTAAAACTGCCATTCATGTCCCTGCACCAACTTCTTTGTAAAGCAAGAAGCCTTCCTTTCCATTTGTGGAATGGAACTTCTAAGGTGTCGCATGAATGCCATCTTTACCTGCACTGTACATAAATCTTTGGCCATCCCCTGACGTAGTGCTGTCACTTCTGTCAGTTTCATGTATCAGTAGGGCCTTTATGTGACTTGTTTTGATCGACTTGCATTATTTGGATTAGTTAAAGTTGATTTCAGTTACCAATGTAGGCAACATGATCCACATTTTCTTTTTTAATGCTTAAATAGACACAGCTTGTAAACAGTAGAGACTGTCTTTACTTTGTCAACTGATATGATTTTCTATTACTGTACTTTTTTTGTAGCCCCGCCTCCTGGACAGCAGTGTTCAATGCCATGCCGACGATCTGCTTTGGATTTCAGGTAACACACTCTGCTCTTCTATTTCAATGCGATTTCATTATGGTGTAGCAGAATTTTTAGGCTTTTACTGCTTATAGTTCTTGCCAGCCATCTGTGTGTCCTGTACACTGTCTGACATGGTTTGAGCCCATTTGTCAGTGCCATGGTTTATGCTGCAAACCTGATCTTCCTGTCAAATTACTGTTATACTGTGTGGACACAGGCAAAGCTGAGGAGCAGCTTATGGTCCTTGTTGAAGAATCTCACCTTGCGGTAAGTTAGTTACGCCTGTTTCTACCTACCCCTATATAAACACATGTTCAAAGATTCAAAGAAAGGTATATCAATGTTTTGGGGTACATGCAGCCTTCACTGAAGGTCCAAGTATTTCTACAAATTTGTCCTATGCATGTTTGTTCTGTATTTTCTTTCCACATGCCAGCTAGTGGACTAAAGATGCCATTAACAGTTTATTGTAAGTGAGCAAAGTTTATTTCATTGTTGTTTAGTAGTCTTGACACTTAGAATATACCCTCCTAGAGAACTTGTAAAGAATAGCTTGTCGATGAACATGTTTTAGTTTCTTTGATTAAGTTTATAGCTTGACTGAAGTGTAGCTGACAAATGCATGAAATAAACATTAAAAGTAATTTTAAATTTTTAAAAAGTATATACATCCTTAATCATTGTAAATCACAAAACTATTTAAATAGTAACTGCAAAAAAAAAACAATATCTTTGTTGTGCATGATCTGGAAAATGCCTTTAATGCCATCCTGGAATCAAAATCACAATGTGATGCAGTCAAGTTAATGGCTGAACAACATTTCTAGTTTATTTAGGTGTAGTTTGTATGCAGAGATTTAAATCATGGGTCACGGGTGCACCTTAGGCTGCTGCGTAGTCCACTTAACATGGAGACCCAAGGTTATTGATCCACATCCAAGCACCATAGAAACTACTTATTTTTCAATCTCCACAGTGCATTCGAAAGCTTGTATACCCTTTCTGGGATTTTTGAATGTAGTGTTTGGTAGAAAATTAAGTTTAAAAGAGTGGATGTAGAAGCAAAGCTTGACAAAATACTGTTGGTGATTAGTGGTATCCTATTAGAAATGGCTGGAGTTGAGGAAGAAGTAATGTTCTGCCAGGGGACTGTGAGTGTAAAGATTAGCATGTTATGACCCAGTTAAGAGTTAAAAAAAAAAAAATGCGATTAAGTCTGTGGTTAAAGAGCTAGTTGTGGAGGGCTGCATATTCCAAAACAGAGTCCTGTTTGTTCTAAAGCAAGTCAGTTTGTTTTAGTATTGTACATAGATGCTTAAAAACTAATCGGTGAACAACGTAAAATGTGGCAAAGGAGCAATGACTGCAATCCGGTTTGGTTAAGATAATGGGTGGAATTCTAAGTCCTAGAGTTCGTACTTGTGCAAGCCGTATCGGTGGAAAATGCAGCTCTACCTGTATGCAGATACATTGAGTGGTAGCCAGTGGCACTGGCTGTGGCAAAATAAAAGCTTGAGCAGAAATGCCCACCGTGTTTTGGACTACTTATAAGTTCTTAAAATGATTTAGAAGTATATTAAGTGAGAAGTCATCCATTTCTGGTGTAGTGTCTCTATTACTTTTGGCTATTTTCAGATGTTTGGCACCAGCATGAGCTGCAAGGGTGTATAAACTACTATAGGTAGTTAAGGCAAATAGCATTCAGCTGAGCTATGCAGGATGAATTCTGAAAAAAGATAGTGGTAATGCAGTGACTGTAGAGGTGTTATATGGAGACCCTGATTGGATCTTTGCAAGGTGTGAAAGGGAAAGCTAGGACAGCTGGAAAATAAAGAGGCAGAGCACAAGAGACACACAAAAGGAAAACATCAAGAGAGTTGTGTTGGAGAAGGTGAGGGGAGGAGAGGGCACTTTGTTTTTGTCAGAGGTAGACCCTTCTATCTTTCAATTTTTTTTGTATACGAGAGGGAATTTGGGATGGTAGTAGGGGAAAGGGTTTAGTAGAGAGGATTAGGGAGCAGGGAGAGTGAGAAGGCATCAGAGCAGTTCACACCCCAGTCCAGAAGTCCTCAAATATTTACACTGTACGATGGACTTGCAGTAGAGTACTTCATTGGCAGGGGGATGGAGGTCTCTAGTAGCTTGGTGGTCTGAGCCATCTGGGGCAGTGAGTCTTGCATCTGCTGTTCCTGCATGAGCTGAAGAAGCCTGTCCACTATCTGCTCAACCACATCCTACACCAGGTCTTGAAGCTCACACTTTTGTTACTTTCCAGGGTGTGCTGCGCCAAGGTGCCCACCCTTGTGAGGATGTTTCTGGGTGGGTTGAAGGAGATAATGAACTTTCCCTGATGTGGGAGATGTTGGCCTGGCTGCTCCTGGGTTATCTGGACCTGTGGAAGAGGAAACAAAAGGGAGAGAAAAAACAATAAATGTAAAACAGTGACACAGTTTAATTAAAAAAAAGATTGAGGGAAATGGAGAGAAAATGGAGGCAATAAATTTGGTCATAATTTGGTGATACATCAGTATTTATTTTATTGACAGTGCTTGGTAAACACCTAGTAGCCAGGTATACTACAGGAAATGTTATAACATTATACTCAGATAAATAATTATGCCAAGTGGTGTCACTACTGACTGTGCTGAAGAAGTTGCTTGTATGTGTTGGAAGTATTTCAGCATTTCCTCTAATTAACTTTTATATGTGAATGACTTTTTAAAAAGATGACACACTGCCATAATTTTATTGGCTTCAGAAGGGAACACA
Source organism: Protopterus annectens (assembly GCF_019279795.1). Taxonomy (NCBI): domain Eukaryota; kingdom Metazoa; phylum Chordata; order Ceratodontiformes; family Protopteridae; genus Protopterus; species Protopterus annectens. Next base: position 1,798,843,035 of record NC_056741.1, on the reverse strand, counting down.
GAGTGCATGGCGGTCTCCTATATAACAAGTTAATAAAAAGTAATAATTTTTTTATACTCAAGAATATCTTCAGTCAACCTCTGAGACTGTTCATGATAATATGAAATTTGGCTATGGGAAGAAGACTATAAGGGATGTACAGTTGTTTACCTGTTATATGTGTGTGTGTAGCGGGTCTATATTAAATCATCGAACGCTTAGAAAAGCGAATGATGATTTATTGACCCCATGTAAGCGAAAGCTTACAAACTGGAATGCTTAGAACAGTGATTTTTTTCCAAGGGAAAAAAATCGCTGTTCCAAAAAAAAAAATGCACTTAAAACATAAAGTGGGGAACTTCACCCCACACCCCCTGACGTGGGGGGCTGTGCCCTCCCACACACCCCTACTTAATATACCAACTCTGAGATCGCACTACAGTGACGAAAACAGCAAAGTAATGGACGTGGCCAAGCGATTTCTTTCCCAGGGGAAGAATTCGCTTATATGCCGCTTCGTCATTTTGCCTTTTTGTCTTTTCAAGTTCGACCAAGACGCATTCGAAAGAATCCGTCTTCGGTCATCTAATAGAAATCCATGTGTAGTAGCTGGGGAATCATGCTTCTCAACTGTCCATACTTTTTGCAGAATGTTCTGATTTTTGCCTCTTATTTTTGGTCTGCTGCTCATGAAAGTTGTGGTTCCCTAGCAAATCACTGACTGTTGAAGTCCGTAAGTAATGACACACGTTAAAGTTTCAGACTTTGTCCTTCAGAAAATGCATACCAACATAAAACCTATTATTATATCAACTTTGTAAATTTTAAGAGCAAAATTTAAAATCTGTCCCTTTTTTTTGGGCCTTTGATCCCCCATTATTTTAGGCTTTGTCCAGATTTCTTGAACTAAGAGGGTTGAGAGGTATGTGTGGAATGCAATTACGTTTTTTGTTTTTTCTATCAAATGTAATACTTTGGATGTAGTCCATCAAGTAAGCAGAATTTTAGACCATGATACACCAAATGCAAAGTGCTGTCATTAATGATTATCTGTTTATTTATTTATTTATTTATTTATTTAACATTTGTTGACTGGGTTAGTCCATCTGAGTTTGCACCCTTTTTCAGTGGAGGCCCGGGGAGAAAATCTCCAAAGAACAAAATTTAAGTAGTAATAAGATATATAAATTCTTGATTACAGACTTAACAGAATGATAAAATGCACAGTATAATTTTGAGAAAAAGTATCATAAGAAGTACAAAATCATTTTATCAGGAGTAGAACTTAAAACATAATTAAAAAAGAACTCAAGTATGGCAGAAGAAGATGAGAAGTTAGTAAAGAAGTGGTAAGCAAGACTGAGAGATGAGAAAGAGGATATATGTCTAGGGTCAAGAGTTGGCTAGTATGCTGCAAGATAACATGAAGAGAGAGAAGTAAGAGGTATCAAAAATAGTGTAGGGGTAAGGGTTGGCAGGGTTAAAGGTGAGAAGTAGGAAGTAAAAATAGTACCAAGCAGAGAAATGAAGTAGGTAGTAAGTAATAGGGAGAGGAAGGGGTGGAAAGTGAGGGGGGAGTGAGAAGAGAGGGAGGGAGAACTGAAGGGAAATTATTAAGTGGGGTGGTTGCAATTGCATTTCCAGGCAGAAATTAGGTGATTTTTTGAGGACAGTCTTGAAAACGTGTATGGGTTAGGGTCTTAGGAAGCTTATTCCATGCTAGAGCTAGAAGGTAGCTGTAGAGGTTTTGTCCAAGTGATTTTTTGGGTTTGTAGACTTGTAAGAGCCCTAGGTCAGAGCTCCTAAGGGAACATAGGTGGGTTAGAGAGAGAGATGATAGAGGATATGCCAAGGCAGGAGGATGGTTTATTTAGGATAGAGTGGTTGGTAAGTAGTTGAGTAAGTAAAAGGTGGTTGGGAAATTTAGCCAATTAAACGTTTTAAGAACAAGACAGTGGTGAGATTTAAGTGGCATGTTAGCTGCTAATCTAGCAACTTTATTGTATGTGGTTTCCAGTTTAGATAGCAGAGATGACTGTAGGTTAGTAAGGATCTGAGAGCAGTAGAAGAGGTTAGGTAGATGAAAAGCGTGGGAAAGTGAAATTCTGGAGTTAGGAGTAAGGAACCTTTGGTGTCTATAGAGTAGGCCAAGTTATTGGGTTTTCTTTATAGAATGGTGTACATGGAGGTCAAATTTAAGTTTGTAGTCAATTACTCCTAGAAACTTTGTGGGGGAGTCAGGTGAAATAGCAGTGTTATTGAGGGAAGGGATTGAGAAAGAGGATTTGAGATGATTAAGAAATTTGGGTAGAAACAAGATAAATTTTGTCTTTTTGGGGTTCAGTATCAGTTAGTTGCTAGAAAGCCAAGATTTGGCAAGATTGATAGAGGTTTGAGTGACTGAGTAGAGGTCACAAGGGTTGTCAGCAATGGAGATGATAGCTGAGTCATCAGCATACTGTATAAGGAAAGACTGAGGACAGGATGTGTGTAGCTGGTTAGTAAAGATGTTAAAGAGAAGAGGACCATGAATAGAGCCTTGTGGGACACCCATTTTTATGGGGAGAAAATGTGATAGACTATTAAGCCATTTGACCGATTGCTGTCTGTTAGAGAGGTAGCTAGCAAACCAAGTGATAGTAGAAGGGGAACGATTAAGTTCATCCAGTTTAGAGAGAAGGATAGGATGGGAGACAGTGTCAAAGCCTATGGAGAGATCTAGGAATAGGCAGGACACTAGCTTATTGCTGTCTCTGGCTATGGAGATGGAGTTAGTCAAAGAGATGAGAGCTGTTGTAGTGCTGTGATGGGGGCAGAAACCATGCTGGCTAGGGGTGATAAAGATTTTTTTGACAGAGATGCGACAAGTTGTTTATGCACAAAGTGCTCGAGAATTTTGGAGAGGGGAGAGAGTATGGCAATGGGGCAATAGTTAGAAATTTTAGCTGAGTTACCCCCCCCTTTGTGAATAGGTGTAGTGTGAAATTTCTTCCAAAGAGTTGGGACAGTAGATTCAGAGAGAGAGAGAGAGAGTGATTGATGAGGATGGAAACTGGATATGCTATGGAGCTGGCAGCAGCCTTTAGGAAGACAGAGGGCATGTTGTCAGCAGAAGGGGGACACACTTTAATTGTGAGTAGGAGGTTTTTAATATAGGAGGTGGGGATAAGATTTAATGAGAAAGGGCAGCATTGTGGTAGTGGGGAGGAGAGTGATTTGTTGGAGTAGAGGATGGCATGAGCTAACTAAAGGTGTCAATGAAGTAAGTGTTGAAAGTGTTGGCAGTTTCTTGGGGAGTGTTATTGGGGCAGGGGGCAGGGGTTGGGTGTAGAAGGATTTCCAGGGTGGAGAATATAGTTGACAGAATTCCAAAAGTTTGTAGGGTTTCTAGATTGTAGACAGAGTCATGGCAGACATTTTTCTTATCAATGTGTATGTCTTTCTTGTGAAGTTCCCTATATTTGTTGTAGTAGGTGAGAGATTTTGTTTTTCCAGTGTTTCCAGGCAGAGTCTCTGTTGTGGATAATAACACTGGTAGACTGGGCGAGCCAAGGTGAGTAGTGAGATTTGACTCTTAAACTCTTTAGCACCCCCAGAATAGTTAAGATGCAAAGGAAGATAGTGTTGAATTGGAGAATGGCCTCGTCTAAGGGGAGGTGGAAGAGAAAGGACCAGTCAGTGGAAGAGAGTAGATTATCTGGATTGCAGTTGGTTAGCTTGTGACATTCTTTGAATTTGTGAGGTTTGGGAAGGTGAGGGGAGGACCTTAGGACTCGTATAGGGGAGTGGTCGCTAATACAGTATGGGAGCGATTCAGGTTGCTGATAGAGGTTAGGATGGGAGACTAGAATCCAGCCAGTGATGCAGATAGAGCTTGTAGGTTTATGGATGAAAGTAGGAGAGGAGATGAGCTGGGTTAAATCATGAAGATGAATGCTAGTGGGTGAGGAGTTTGAGGAGATAGTGAGCCACTTAATATTAACGTCTCCAAGTTTCATTAAGTATGTTAGCCAACCAGTGAAAAATTTCTTCAAGAAGGGGTATATTATCACCTAGGAGAATATAGATAGCAGCTATTGTTAGGGTTTTGTATTTGTTGAGTTTGCAGTTAGCAATGAGGAGTTAAGCAGGGAGAAATGGGGAGGTAGGGTGGTGAGAGGTGTTGTGGTTAAGAGATCAGAGTACATAACGGCTACACCTCCACCTTTTTTGTGTGTTCTGTCAAGGTGTAAGATGTTATAGTTGAGAGGGATGAATTCATTGTCAATGGTATGTGGTTTGAGCCATGTTTCAGAAAGTGAGATTATATCTGGGGCATAAAGGTCTATCCAGGAGTGAAATTCTGTTATCTTGTTCAGATTACTGTGGATGTTAATGGAGTAAAAGGAGAAATGTTTATGTCTTGAGTTAGGTACTTGTGGGACAGTTTAAGTTGAGTAGGTGTGGGATAGTGTAAGTTGAGTAGGTGGGAGTAGTTGAGTTATTATGAGGGTCTGGGTTGGGGTGGATATCACCTGAGAGATGAAAGGGTGTGACAGAGGTGAAGTAGATGTGATATGATTTAGTGAGGTAAGAGAAATTTAGGGTAGGGTTTATAGTTTGTTTGTGTCTTTCGGCTTTTTCCCGGTTAGGGGTTGCCACAGCGGAACTCCGGTCCACTAATGATTGGCAGTAGAGTCTTACATGCTGGCTTCCGGGCCTAACGCACAACCTTCAATGAAGGAACACCCATTCACGCATGTCGCCACACAGAAGATGCTCTAACTGAGAATCAAACGGGCAACGTCTAACTGTGAGGCGACAACGCTACCGCAGCACCACCACCGCAGTCTAGGTTAGGGTTTATAGTAAGTAAAGAAAATTGGTAGGAGTTTTATTTTAGGTTGTGAGAGTTCAGTAAAGGAGAAGAGAGAAGGTGATATGGGAGAGGTGAGGTGGGTAAAGTTAGTGCTATGGTAGGGGGGAGTAGGAGAGTTTGGATGAAGGGTTAGATGAATGTGATAGGTAGTGTGCAGTAGTGGAAGAAGGATGGATAAGGTTAAGTATAAGGGATGTAGGAGAAATGTAGTGATATGTACAGAGTGTGAAGTGAAATAAAGAATATGTGAGCTAGAGAAGAGGAATTAGTTGAGTAAAAGGGGGAGGGGAGGAAAGTGAGGGTTGAGTCTGGGGGAGGGGAGGAAAGTGAGGGTTGAGTCTGGGGGTAGGAGGAGAAAGTTGGAGAGTGATTAGAGAGTGGGACGAGCTAGGATGGGGTAGGTAGAGATCTAATTGGAGGTGGAGGAGGAAGAAAGGGAGTGTCTGGAGGTGGAATAAAGGAGGGTAGGTATAAAGAAAATTGATGGGGGTGGGTGGGAATGGGGGTAGGATAAGAGGAGTGGAGTGAGCCCGTGGGTAGCGGCTTGAGCCACATTGAGGCACTGGAGACTGATTATGGTAGAAGACCAGGTGAGAGAGCTCATTATGGAGCAGGGTTAGAGAGAAACAGAGGGGTGAGCAGTGGGAACGGGAGACTTGTAAGGGTATCTTCAGATAGAGATAAGGGTTTAAATAGCTTGAGAAATAACCCAGTACACATGTACAAGGAAGTTTAGGATGAACATACAATGCTGAATTGTGCTCATTACTGGGAAGGCTTAGCATGGACCAGTGGTAGCAGAAGATTCAGGAATCTGTGGTGGGGCAAACAGCTCTAGTCCTCAACTCTGAGTAGGGCTGGGGTAACAACCTAGAAAATAAAATATAAGTAGAGAATTTAGGGGTCAGGTAAGTACAAGTGGAGAGGCGTTACAAATATTAACACATTAAGGGAGGTCAGAGAAATATAGCGATTAAAGAAGGTGAGGTAGGGAAGGAAACTAGACAAGTAGGAGTCAGTGGTTGTTAATAGATAAGCAGTGACAAGTACGAGATGTAGATAAGGCAGTTATGGAGAAGGAAGGCAATTGGTACTGTTGGCAGGTTAGGAGAGGGTGTAGGGGAAGATGAAGCAGAAGGAAAAGCAAAGTAGTAGCAAAGTTCTCTCTGTAAGATGCAGTATTGCAGGCAGAGTAACAAAAATATCACAGGTGGTACAGTTTTAAAATAAATTCAGCAGTGTAATTTACTTAATTATAAAAGCAGCAGTGCAAGTAAATCAGCCTTTACCATACAAAGAGCATTTAAAAATGACACCATGTGTACAGTTTTACAGACATGTAGTATGTGCAGAACAGATTGATGGTGGCATGAATAGTTTAAGGGTGGTAGATAATGTAAGCAACTTAGCAGTGACCAAAAGCTGACACAGGTACCTAAGCAGTAAATTTTACCATTATGCTAGGAACGGCCAGTAGTCACAACAATGAAAGGTCACTTAATAGCTTATTGCAAGACTAGCAAGTCCTTATCCAGGAGTTATTTTAGCAGTGCTACTAAGGAAGATCAACAGCTAGCTAATTTAGGCCTCAAAACACGGGGTGGGGGTGCATGCTAGTCAGCCACTACCAGTTGCAAATGTAATACTCAGCAGCCAGGAGGGCAGTCACCATTCAACAGTAAGTAAAAATTCAGTTGAGGAGACATATGCTAACATAGCTGTACAGTTTGCAATAGCGTTTCCAGTCCAGGTACAGCAGTATCTAAAAGCATGCAGTACAGGAATAATAGCAATTCTACACATTGTACACCATCTTGTATAGCTGTTGCAATTTTTGGTGAGCCTGTGGCACTAATGTATAGGCAAATAATAAACAGTTGAGCTTAAAACAAACAGAACAGCAGCAATTAGCGACAAAACGACAGAGGCAGTAAGATAAGTCAGCGTTACATATGCCGGTGTGTAGGTGCTTATTGCCTCTTGAGGTACGGTAAAAGACCTCATACACAATTACAAAATCATATAAGCATGTAAAATAGGGCATAAGAATAAAACAGCAAAAAATACAATTATATTTATTCTCTGACTTTTTTTTATTTCTTTGTATTAGATTTTCATTTTGTGTTCTACAACAAAATGTTGCAAGCTGTAATGAATTCATGTGATTGATATATTGAAAGGCTTCAGTGTGTCTGGTGGTGGGTGAAGTGAAGTTTACCTACTGCTGTATAGCTCTTAATGGCAAGTGTACATTTATAGACTGCCAAGTTTAACAAGAAGCCATTTACTTTAG